>NW_026706123.1:0-279439 GCF_029867415.1 Vicia villosa
CCTTTGATGCCAAGGAGTGGCACATTAGGGTATTCTCCACAATGATCAATGATAGTAATGTCTCTTTGAAAGAAGTTGTTCCACCGGATATCTGAATGAGACAAAGACATAGCCCTGCGAGACCATTGCATTCTTTGTTCATTTCTCAACACTGATCGGGGAAGATGAAATGTAAACCACCTAGCCAGTAGCGGTATACAGCACATGAGAGTTCCTCGTTTCTTCATGGTACGAGTGTGTAGAGAATGTAGAATGTCTCCCAGCAATGTTGGTACCCGGGTTACGGATTAGGAAAAGGTTGATGATGTGTATACTTATGAACTGGTCGGGATTAGGGAATAAAACCAACCCATAGATCAAAAGTGCCATAACTTCCTCAAAAGCTGGATAACTTTTGTTTTCTAGCAGTAGTCGAGCCTTTTCCAATAAGAACTTGGCAAGCAAACCCTTAACTCCACTCTTTGTTTCCCAATTGGACTCGATTTCTGATTTCCGCAGATGTAAAGCAGCATCAATGACTTCAGGTTTTGGAATCCTTTCTAAACCAGTGAAAGGTAATTGATTTCGAATAGGTAATCCCATTAGTTCAGAGAATTCTTCCAAAGTGGGTACCAACTGGTAATCAGGAAAGGTAAAGCAATGATGTTCAGGGTCAAAGAACTGGAACAGGACCCGTATCATGTCTTCTTCAAATTTTGAGGTAACCAAATGGAGTAGGTGACCATGCCTTTCAGTGAATTGAACATTCCTGGGGAATTCTGACACTAAGTCTTTTAGCTCAGATGGTACCGTTGAGATGTTGATTCGGATGTAATCTTTGGTGGCGGGAGCCATTACCTGCAAAAACAAAGGTAAACTCTTTGATCCTTGAAGTGTTTGGTGCAAAAATGATATGCTTATGATGCAAACATGTGGCACACAAAAACAAATCAAACAATAGCCTTAGGTTTAAAGGCTTGCATGGAGCTGATAGGTGATACCCTCCCCACTGAAGTTGAGTTGGTTAAAACCTGTCCTAGAATAGCATTTGGGTTCTATGATCCTTGGAAGTAACATCTCAATACGGCGCTCGATCGGCCGATCAAAATATTCCTCGAGGATAACTAACTTCGATCAATTTCAAAGCTAGCCACTTAATAGGCCACAAGTCAAGTTCAACTAAAAAGGTTCTAAGACAAATTAGTGTTTAATGACATTTCGGAAGCCTAATATACTCCTTGATCGTTTTCAAGGGACATCAGTATAAACCAAAGTATCGCACTAACGATGACTACCAGATCAACCGTATCGGTACATGCCGTACAGTTTCCTTGGTCTATTGTCATATACTTAAGGTATCTCGAGATTCGGGTTAGAATCTTTCACAAGCAAAATACCCAAGCAAGCCTTTGAAAAATAGAGCAATCAAGTCAAACAATTGAAAACATCGACCTATTCTCTTAAGGTAACCCCTTTTGAAAACATTTTGTTTTTTGAAAGTAAATCCCCAGCAGAGTCGCCAGTTTTGTGGACCTCCGATTTTTTTAATCCCGGGCCATACCTCTGTTCTGTAGAGATACGTGAACTGACTCTTTTTTATCACTTAATGCTTTCGCATTTTGAAAATTCACAGAGTCGCCACCGACCTTTTATTTTATCCAAATAAGGAAAGGTTTATAAAAGAAACAGAAAAAAGACCTTTAAGAAATTCTGGGTAAGGGGGTAGGTTATACAAAGGGAAGGTGTTAGCACCCTTTGTATCCATGGTTATCCATGGGCTCTTAAGTTTGCTTAGCTCACTTGTTTTTCGATGACTTTTCAGTTGCTTTAGAATGCTCATATGTGGTTTCAAATACTTTTGTAAATTGAATTTTGTAATGATCCGTGTGTGGATGTATACAAAATGCTTGTTTATCTTTCGAAAGATGTTTTGAAAAGAACGTTAACTTTGTAATAATCCGTGTTTGGATGTATACAAAGTATTGTCTTTTTTGAAAGTTTTGTTTTGAAAAAACAACAGTGTATGAGAATTTTGTTTGTTTTGATTTGAGCAAGCAAACTAGGAGGTCTACCCTGAGTTGTAAGGTCTTTATCCTTATTTCCTTTAAAAATCTATCCTTTCACCGGATACAAACGCAAGGTTCGATTTTGTACTCGAAACAGTGGAATTTTGACTTTGATTTTGAAAAGAATGAGAAGGAATTTACCTTAAGAGGTGCAAGTATGATTGTGTTTGTATTCAGATATTTATCTTTGAAGTTAGTGATCTAACGGTTCAATTTTATCTTTGACATACACGCAGTTTATATTTGCTGGAAATTAAAATGCGGAAATGTAAAGTGCGGAAAGTAAATCTACGCTATTACATCGATTGTGCAGGAAATGTAAACTAGCCTATTTACATGAATTTGACATCCTATACATTTATCTAGGAATTTAAATTGCAAGGAAAATAAAAGGCCTGTTTTTGGATTTTTATGATTGATTTTAATTATAATTAATGCATGATTAATTAAATTAAAATGAAGAAAAAGATGAAAATAGATTTAAACCTAGAAATTAAGTTTAAAATATGTACAAAATATTGGTCAATTAATTTTAAAACAAAACTAATTTTTTTGGAATTTTTTGAAATTGATTTGAAATTGATTTAAGCTAATTAAAACATAATTATACAAATAATTATACAAATAATTAAAACTTAAAGAGAAAATTATTCAAAATATGTACAAAATTAGTTTATAATATATAAACAATATTTAATATAAAGAACAATTTTTTTATGATTTTTTGATTGGTTAGAATAATTAAAAAGCAAATATATAAATATATACTAATTAATTATGCAAAATATTGAAATTTTAAAGAAAAATAAAATATTTTTATTTCAGAAAATAATATCTTATTTTAGAAGTCTAAAAATATTTTTTGTGTATTTTTTGGATTTTTAAAACTATTTTTAATTAATTTAACAAAGAAATTAAAATAAAATAGAAAATAAAATAGAAAATAAAAGGATACTGATCCTGTGTGGTTTGATTGAGGGAGTATGATGTGCACGCGCGTTCTGAAGCGTTGGATGAGCTGTTAAGCAAGATCAGGTGGTCCAGAAATTGAGGCACGTGGTATACGTTACACCTGCAAAACACTGGATTAGTGGAAAGTTTAAAAAAGTACGCGCGCTGCTGAACCAATAGGAGGAAGACACGTCTTCGTCTTCAACCTTCAGACAAGGCCTTTAACAGCGCTTTTGTAAAAAAGCGCTATAGTAAGTGAGCCCTAATTCTGCAAAATAACGAATAGGGGTAAACAAGCACATAAATTTGGCGCGATGGTACCATTCAACTCGTTTTGTCCATACGAATCTAATGGTACTATTTAGAACCTCTAATTTTGCCTAATTTGGAAAGCCCTAATTTTGAAGCTATGAACCCTAAAATGGTAGTTTCGTTTACTCCGGATTTGGTACCACATGCATATGCATAGTCGAGTCTCATTCATCATTGTCTGTCTTTATAATTTATGTTATCATTCATGTGTCGTATTACTTTGTTGTATGATTCTTGATGATACTTGTTGGCATTACTATATTTATCATGCTTCTTCATTATAAATTATATTCTCACCCTTCTGCTATTTTGATGCTTGAGTGGCATCCTGCAGATTAGCTGCTTTGGGAGTCTTTTGGAAGAGGTAATTCTCCAGTTGGTCTTGTCGGTCGCTCTGATACGTAACACCGGGGAGTCGGGAGTCTGTTGTTATTTATTTGTATATGACTCTTTTGAACATGTATATGTGATAACGTGCCGTTGTGTATTGTAAACACTTTATTTTGGAAATCTCCTCTTTGAGAGTGAGGGCTATACGTATATATATATATATATATGTTCATATCTTCCGTGTGTTATGTATCGTTTTATTGGCAGGTGTTGTATGCTTTTGGCATCGCTAATGTCCGTTCGTTTTCTAGGTGTTTGTTTGGTTACTTAGTGTAACATCCTAATTGTGTTGTATGAAATTTTAATACTCTGATATTTTCTTGCCTAAATGCTTTGGGTAGAATTGGGGTGTCAATTAGTGGTATCAGAGCAGGTCGGTCTGTCCGGCCAGTGTTGTCTAATGTTGTTTAATTCCTCAGTACGTGATAAGTGTGTGGAGCACTATCAGTACTTGTTGTGCCTCTAGCCTGTTGTATGCAGGCATGGTTTGAAGCTAAGTGGGGGAGAAGATATGCTTCTCGGATATGTTTCAGTTGCAAGATGTTAGTATGCTACTGAGGGCAGCAGTACTAGTGTTGTTGGAATTTTTTGTTTTCTGAAGTGAAGGTGACTTGGACTTAAGACTTTGGTTGTTAATCAAGTTGGAGTGTCTCAGAGTAGATTTTGGTTATTTCTAAAGAATGGAATTTAGAGAGTTGTGATGCTCTAACGCTACTAATGGACTATGAAGTTGTTGTTTGAGTAGCCTTGTGTGAGGTGTCGTTGTTGGATCAATGATTAAGGAAAGTATTGTGGTAGACTTTGTTGTAGGAGTTATTGACGTTGTTGGAAATGTTTTGGAACTCGAGTGAGAATTAGGAGTATGAAGAGTTGAGTAGGATCTCAGGAATTTTATTCTTAGGATTTGTTAGAAGTGTTTTGGTACGTAGCTACAAGACGTCGGGTTGGCTGGTTCAGATGATCTTGAGAGGTTTGTGAATTATGGAACCATAGTGCTTCTGTGCTATGAGCAAAAGTTGGAAAAGAATATTATTAATGTTGGTACTGATAGTTTATACTCTATTATGATTGTCGGCTACCTATTGACAAATTGAGGACTTGATCACCCTTAATCTCTTGTTGATAGTGGACGGGATCGTATTGGACGTGATAGGCTTATCTGACTAGTTTGATAATATTGGAAGTGAATGAGTCGGTGCAAGGTGGTACGACGTTGTTTATGTTGTCAACGACTTTGGATGTTCTTGTGAAAGAGCGATTGTGGGAATTGCGGATAGTTGCACATTCGTATAAGTGTTTCTTGGAGGTTTAAGTGATTCATCGTCGGAAAGAGGAATTCTGTCTTGGAGTTCTGTTTTGACGGATTTAGTTCCTAGAACTATTGTTGTGTCGAGGGATCTGTATCGGGTGCCAACTTCTGAGTTGAAAGAGTTGAGGAGTCAACTTAAGGATTTTCTTGAGAAAAGGTTTGTCCGTTCGAGTGTGTCTCCGTAGGGTGCACGTGTTTTGTTGGTTAAGAAGGAAGGTTCTATGAGGCTTTGTGTCGATTTTAGACAATTGAGAAAAGTGAAAATTAAGGAAAAGTATCCACTTTCGAGGATTGATATTTTGACGAATCAAGTTGGTTTGAGCTTGTTTGTTTTGCAAGTTTGATTTGAAGTATGGGTATCATCAGTGTGAAGATGATCATGCTAAGTATTTGTGAATTATTTTGTCCGTGTTGGGAAGAAGAAGTTGTTTGGTAAGTTTCCTTATGTGAGTTTTTGGTTTAGTGGAGTGAATGTTCAAGAGTTTAAGAGGAGGTTGACTATCATTCCTATTTTGATTTTTTCGGATCTGTTAGAACTGTTTGTGGTGTTTTGGGATGTTTCTTTGTTGGGTTTGCAAGAAGTTCTAATGCAGAAAGGGGTAAGTGGTGGTTTATGCTTTTATGCAAGTTAAGATTTTTTGAAGGATTTATCTGTCACAAGATTTAGAGTTGGCAATTGTTATTTCTGTTTGGGAAATTTGAAGGCACTAATTATTCAAATCGAGATTTGTGTGTGTAAGTGACTACAAGAGTTTGAAGTATTCGTTTGATCAGAACGAGTTGAATATGAGAAGCCATTGCATACGTCTATGTCGATGATTCGAGTATTGTGATATTTGAAACAGTTGTGGGATTTGAGTTGGGTTTGTAAAGAGACTTCTTCAGGCGTTGAGCTTTTTATGTGAAAGCTTAATTATGGTATTCTTGATAAGATTAGAAAAGGTCAGAAATCGGATTTGAATGGGTTGATCAGATGACATTGATTAGTCAAAGATAAAGATGGTGATCTTCGGATTGATGAGAGCAATGTCATGGGATGTCATGATCAAGTTTGTATTCCTAATATTCAGATTTGAAAAGAGGACTTTGGATGAGGTGCGTCGTGGTGATTTAAGTATTCATCCTGATGCTACTAAGATGTATCAAGATTTGAGAAGGTCATTTTTAGTGGCAAGGTAATGAAGAAGGATATGAAGGGATTTGTTTATTTGTATTTGACTTGCAGGAGTCGTCTGGTTTCATGTAACTGTTATCCATTCCTGAGTAGAAGTGGAATAGCATTTCTATGGATTTTGTTTCTGGTTTGCCGAGGACGTCGAGTAATTGTGAAGCGATTTGGGTCATTGTGGATATATTGACGAAATCTCCTCACGTTGTTTCGATAAGAATGGATTAACCGATGGAAGTACTGGCGAGTGTGTGGACCTCCGATTTTTTTAATCCCGGGCCATACCTCTGTTCTGTAGAGATACGTGAACTGACTCTTTTTTATCACTTAATGCTTTCGCATTTTGAAAATTCACAGAGTCGCCACCGACCTTTTATTTTATCCAATTAAGGAAAGGTTTATAAAAGAAACAGAAAAAAGACCTTTAAGAAATTCTGGGTAAGGGGGTAGGTTATACAAAGGGAAGGTGTTAGCACCCTTTGTATCCATGGTTATCCATGGGCTCTTAAGTTTGCTTAGCTCACTTGTTTTTCGATGACTTTTCAGTTGCTTTAGAATGCTCATATGTGGTTTCAAATACTTTTGTAAATTGAATTTTGTAATGATCCGTGTGTGGATGTATACAAAATGCTTGTTTATCTTTCGAAAGATGTTTTGAAAAGAACGTTAACTTTGTAATAATCCGTGTTTGGATGTATACAAAGTATTGTCTTTTTTGAAAGTTTTGTTTTGAAAAAACAACAATGTATGAGAATTTTGTTTGTTTTGATTTGAGCAAGCAAACTAGGAGGTCTACCCTGAGTTGTAAGGTCTTTATCCTTATTTCCTTTAAAAATCTATCCTTTCACCGGATACAAACGCAAGGTTCGATTTTGTACTCGAAACAGTGGAATTTTGACTTTGATTTTGAAAAGAATGAGAAGGAATTTACCTTAAGAGGTGCAAGTGTGATTGTGTTTGTATTCAGATATTTATCTTTGAAGTTAGTGATCTAACGGTTCAATTTTATCTTTGACATACACGCAGTTTATATTTGCTGGAAATTAAAATGCGGAAATGTAAAGTGCGGAAAGTAAATCTACGCTATTACATCGATTGTGCAGGAAATGTAAACTAGCCTATTTACATGAATTTGACATCCTATACATTTATCTAGGAATTTAAATTGCAAGGAAAATAAAAGGCCTGTTTTTGGATTTTTATGATTGATTTTAATTATAATTAATGCATGATTAATTAAATTAAAATGAAGAAAAAGATGAAAATAGATTTAAACCTAGAAATTAAGTTTAAAATATGTACAAAATATTGGTCAATTAATTTTAAAACAAAACTAATTTTTTTGGAATTTTTTGAAATTGATTTGAAATTGATTTAAGCTAATTAAAACATAATTATACAAATAATTATACAAATAATTAAAACTTAAAGAGAAAATTATTCAAAATATGTACAAAATTAGTTTATAATATATAAACAATATTTAATATAAAGAACAATTTTTTTATGATTTTTTGATTGGTTAGAATAATTAAAAAGCAAATATATAAATATATACTAATTAATTATGCAAAATATTGAAATTTTAAAGAAAAATAAAATATTTTTATTTCAGAAAATAATATCTTATTTTAGAAGTCTAAAAATATTTTTTGTGTATTTTTTGGATTTTTAAAACTATTTTTAATTAATTTAACAAAGAAATTAAAATAAAATAGAAAATAAAATAGAAAATAAAAGGATACTGATCCTGTGTGGTTTGATTGAGGGAGTATGATGTGCACGCGCGTTCTGAAGCGTTGGATGAGCTGTTAAGCAAGATCAGGTGGTCCAGAAATTGAGGCACGTGGTATACGTTACACCTGCAAAACACTGGATTAGTGGAAAGTTTAAAAAAGTACGCGCGCTGCTGAACCAATAGGAGGAAGACACGTCTTCGTCTTCAACCTTCAGACAAGGCCTTTAACAGCGCTTTTGTAAAAAAGCGCTATAGTAAGTGAGCCCTAATTCTGCAAAATAACGAATAGGGGTAAACAAGCACATAAATTTGGCGCGATGGTACCATTCAACTCGTTTTGTCCATACGAATCTAATGGTACTATTTAGAACCTCTAATTTTGCCTAATTTGGAAAGCCCTAATTTTGAAGCTATGAACCCTAAAATGGTAGTTTCGTTTACCTCGGATTTGGTACCACATGCATATGCATAGTCGAGTCTCATTCATCATTGTCTGTCTTTATAATTTATGTTATCATTCATGTGTCGTATTACTTTGTTGTATGATTCTTGATGATACTTGTTGGCATTACTATATTTATCATGCTTCTTCATTATAAATTATATTCTCACCCTTCTGCTATTTTGATGCTTGAGTGGCATCCTGCAGATTAGCTGCTTTGGGAGTCTTTTGGAAGAGGTAATTCTCCAGTTGGTCTTGTCGGTCGCTCTGATACGTAACACCGGGGAGTCGGGAGTCTGTTGTTATTTATTTGTATATGACTCTTTTGAACATGTATATGTGATAACGTGCCGTTGTGTATTGTAAACACTTTATTTTGGAAATCTCCTCTTTGAGAGTGAGGGCTATACGTATATATATATATATATATATATATATATATATATATATATATATATATATATATATATATATATATATATATATATATATGTTCATATCTTCCGTGTGTTATGTATCGTTTTATTGGCAGGTGTTGTATGCTTTTGGCATCGCTAATGTCCGTTCGTTTTCTAGGTGTTTGTTTGGTTACTTAGTGTAACATCCTAATTGTGTTGTATGAAATTTTAATACTCTGATATTTTCTTGCCTAAATGCTTTGGGTAGAATTGGGGTGTCAATTAGTGGTATCAGAGCAGGTCGGTCTGTCCGGCCAGTGTTGTCTAATGTTGTTTAATTCCTCAGTACGTGATAAGTGTGTGGAGCACTATCAGTACTTGTTGTGCCTCTAGCCTGTTGTATGCAGGCATGGTTTGAAGCTAAGTGGGGGAGAAGATATGCTTCTCGGATATGTTTCAGTTGCAAGATGTTAGTATGCTACTGAGGGCAGCAGTACTAGTGTTGTTGGAATTTTTTGTTTTCTGAAGTGAAGGTGACTTGGACTTAAGACTTTGGTTGTTAATCAAGTTGGAGTGTCTCAGAGTAGATTTTGGTTATTTCTAAAGAATGGAATTTAGAGAGTTGTGATGCTCTAACGCTACTAATGGACTATGAAGTTGTTGTTTGAGTAGCCTTGTGTGAGGTGTCGTTGTTGGATCAATGATTAAGGAAAGTATTGTGGTAGACTTTGTTGTAGGAGTTATTGACGTTGTTGGAAACGTTTTGGAACTCGAGTGAGAATTAGGAGTATGAAGAGTTGAGTAGGATCTCAGGAATTTTACTCTTAGGATTTGTTAGAAGTGTTTTGGTACGTAGCTACAAGACGTCGGGTTGGCTGGTTCAGATGATCTTGAGAGGTTTGTGAATTATGGAACCATAGTGCTTCTGTGCTATGAGCAAAAGTTGGAAAAGAATATTATTAATGTTGGTACTGATAGTTTATACTCTATTATGATTGTCGGCTACCTATTGACAAATTGAGGACTTGATCACCCTTAATCTCTTGTTGATAGTGGACGGGATCGTATTGGACGTGATAGGCTTATCTGACTAGTTTGATAATATTGGAAGTGAATGAGTCGGTGCAAGGTGGTACGACGTTGTTTATGTTGTCAACGACTTTGGATGTTCTTGAGAAAGAGCGATTGTGGGAATTGCGGATAGTTGCACATTCGTATAAGTGTTTCTTGGAGGTTTAAGTGATTCATCGTCGGAAAGAGGAATTCTGTCTTGGAGTTCTGTTTTGACGGATTTAGTTCCTAGAACTATTGTTGTGTCGAGGGATCTGTATCGGGTGCCAACTTCTGAGTTGAAAGAGTTGAGGAGTCAACTTAAGGATTTTCTTGAGAAAAGGTTTGTCCGTTCGAGTGTGTCTCCGTAGGGTGCACGTGTTTTGTTGGTTAAGAAGGAAGGTTCTATGAGGCTTTGTGTCGATTTTAGACAATTGAGAAAAGTGAAAATTAAGGAAAAGTATCCACTTTCGAGGATTGATATTTTGACGAATCAAGTTGGTTTGAGCTTGTTTGTTTTGCAAGTTTGATTTGAAGTATGGGTATCATCAGTGTGAAGATGATCATGCTAAGTATTTGTGAATTATTTTGTCCGTGTTGGGAAGAAGAAGTTGTTTGGTAAGTTTCCTTATGTGAGTTTTTGGTTTAGTGGAGTGAATGTTCAAGAGTTTAAGAGGAGGTTGACTATCATTCCTATTTTGATTTTTTCGGATCTGTTAGAACTGTTTGTGGTGTTTTGGGATGTTTCTTTGTTGGGTTTGCAAGAAGTTCTAATGCAGAAAGGGGTAAGTGGTGGTTTATGCTTTTATGCAAGTTAAGATTTTTGGAAGGATTTATCTGTCACAAGATTTAGAGTTGGCAATTGTTATTTCTGTTTGGGAAATTTGAAGGCACTAATTATTCAAATCGAGATTTGTGTGTGTAAGTGACTACAAGAGTTTGAAGTATTCGTTTGATCAGAACGAGTTGAATATGAGAAGCCATTGCATACGTCTATGTCGATGATTCGAGTATTGTGATATTTGAAACAGTTGTGGGATTTGAGTTGGGTTTGTAAAGAGACTTCTTCAGGCGTTGAGCTTTTTATGTGAAAGCTTAATTATGGTATTCTTGATAAGATTAGAAAAGGTCAGAAATCGGATTTGAATGGTATTCTTGATAAGATTACAAGTGTGTATGAGCTAAGCTTTGCTTCTGAACTTGCCCCCCCTCTTGTTACTGGACTATGATAGCTTATTTATAAGCATTGAGTGCTTAGAATTGAAGCTAATATGCAACTAGTTGCCTTTGTTGAAATCTTGCATTTTTAATATTAAAAAAACTTTGAATTCTTGACCAAGTCCCCTTGCCTTCAATGCACCTGCCTTGCTCTTCAATTCTCTGCAGAAAGGTAGAGATTCCTTGGGTGAGTCATGCTTGGAAGTTAAGCTACCATTTATCCATCCATTTTTCTTTTAATTTTAATCTTAAAATAAGATAAAATCAAGCAAAAAATGGATAAAAAAGTTGTGGGCTTAGTCTTGGTCGTGGGAGGCCCATATCATCATGGAAATGATGTTTGAATGCTGAAAACTTGGCCCCATTTGGAAAAAATACATTTTTGAGCAATGTTGATTTCATGTATTTTCCCAAAATTTAGCCAACTTCAACAAGGTGTAAATCCTTCAATTTTTGTCATATGAAGGAGATCTTGCACTTTTTGGAAACCTCAAAGAGTCCTCTAACCAATGTCTTTGGTCTCATGTCAAAATGATTTTTGATGCTCCTTGTGTGTCCTTTTGAAAAAAGTGTCTTTTTGTTGACTTTGAAAATGACCTGTAATGTCTTTGATCATATTTTTCAAATGGTGAATCCAATGACCATGGGATCAATGGAATTTGAAAGATAATTGAATTTCCTTCAAGATGAGCTTTGGTTTGAATTTTTTGGATGAAGTATGAGAGAGTTATGATCAGTCAAAGTTGAGTTGACTTTTCAGGCAAAAACCCTAATTTTGAATCTTAGGGTTTTGTTGATTTTTGATCTTTCCTTGATTAATTATGATCATCCAATGATCAAATGATGAATCCTTTGACAAAATATGGACTTTGACAAAAAATTTCATTTTTGACTGTCTGTTGACTTTTTTGGTCAAACGGGTCGTCTGTTGACTGTTTGAGCTGCTGACGGTGCGTCTGAGTGAATTGAAGTTTGAAAATTTGTATGATGGTACTTTGAGATATATGGATGTGTATGAAATCCATTTGAGCTCTCAAAAACTTGTTTCTCCTGTAAAAACAAGAAAAACCCTGATTAGGGATTGTTTATGTAGGAGACAGTTAAGCGTACCTGATTTTTGTGCAGTGTTGAGTTTCTGCTAATCGCGTGATATTCAGAAGACTTCTAGCACAAAAGATCTTGGAATTTTGAATTGTGAAAGATTGATTTGATTGATGGTACAAAACACTGAGAATTGTACTGCCAGCAGTTTGGCTGTCAACTGACTGTTCAGATATTGACGTAGCAGTTAGAGTGAAAAATCAACAGTCAAAGTTAATTTTCTTTTTTTTTGTTTCTGTTTTATGTTTTATGTGAAAAATGAAAGTTTATTTACATGACTTGTTAAAAAAACATAGACATAATAAATAACTAATATTTACGGTATGCGGGCAAAATTACCGAAAATAACCCTGAAAATCATTTAATGCACAGAAATAGGAATATTTGACTGGCAGAAAACACACAAAATATTATCTTAGTAATTAAGCAATATTATGACAAATAGTACAACATTTAATACTGACAGTACAAATATTACATACTATATTGAACAGTACGGCGAATAAACGGTACGTTTAAGAAATAAGAAATACGGCAAATTTCAGGAATGACGGTTAATGACCCATGCTATGAACAATAACATGTAGATGATTGGGAGTGCAACCATTGCAGGTCCACACTCTTCAGGACTATGTAGGCAGAAGAAAGTCATGATCACCGTAGCAATGGTGATGACTGTAAGAAACAGTGTCTCTATCCACTTTGCCATTCTTGCCAGGGAAGAAGAGAAAATAGATATGAGGTAGGAATTTGAAAGATGAGTTAGAGTTTGATGTGAGATTTTATGGAAGAAAATGAGAGGTATTTATAGAATGGAAAGAAGGATAGAGACGTTGGGGAATGATGTGATTCCGTACAAAAGGAAAATTTGAGTGGAAGTAAGATTTGAAAGAAAGTGGAGATAGTGTTGGGAAAAAGAGAGATTTGATTTTTGAAAAAGAGATTTGAAAAGATTTTTGAAAATAATGGAATATAGTACAAAAATTAGTGGGAAACAAAAGATAATAATAATCTACTTGTTACCAGTACAGTCTGAGTTTCCTGATTCTGCGCCTGCAAAAAGATTTAACTCTGTACCAATTGTGTCAGTACTATTTATCTGTAAATAAATAAATAGCATGTGTGAAATAATAAACAGTATTTGGCGTTTGCGTAAGAATAAATTCAACTGCAAGCCAAATTACTGTATAAGAAAAATTCTAAAAACTAAGTATTTCATATGTCAGGATATTTGTTGAAATAATCCATAATTATATGAGACTCTTAATTTTCAGATTGGAGTTTTCTTGAAAAAAGATGTGGGCAAATTTTGGGGTATAACAGAGTGGTATGTTGATAAAATTGTTTGTTGGTTTGTTTGTTTGCATGGTGTTTCGAAAGGTATTGTTCAGATTGAGATCCGAGGTTTATTTCTGAAATTTTGAGAAGGTTCGCAAAGTACTTCGGGTACGAAGTTGCGTTTGAGTTTGGCGTATCATCCTCAAACGGATGGTCAGACTGAGAGGGTGATTTGGTCGCTTAAGGATTTGTAAAGGCTTGTGTTGTGAAACAAGGATGTGTTTGGATTAGTTTTTTTGCCTTTGATTGGATAATACAAAGACTTTTGTCTGGTGTGCAAGCTGACACAGCAGATTAAGAGGTTGAGTATGCTAAAAGAGAACAATGAGTTTCTGGTGAATGCTAGAAAGAGCTGGAAGATGGTTATGTGTAGATGTTGTTGATTGGCTGTAATTTTTGGTAAAACTGATTGTGGCTCTATCTTGTCAAAGACAGTGTCATGACATACTTTCTGTTGGTGTGATGTGCTTCCTAATGCAGGCCTTTACCTGATGTCAAGGCCGATGTCATGACATTCGCAGCTGTTCGTTATTTTCTATTACTTCTTATGATTGTATGATCTGTCAAGACCTTATGCGCTATATTTGGTAATAATGGATTCTGGTGTGTTTCAAGGACGTCTTGGATGATTACTATTATCAATTCCTTGTATAATGGAGATTTGGTTTAATTAGGGCAAAAACTATTTTGTGGATCCAAGGCCCATTTGCTGTATTGTCTGAAGGGTTTTTAATCCGTGTAGGAGCTGCTGTTGCCGTAAAGGTTTTTGTGTGAAGAAACTGTTAGAGCTTCTGTTGATTTAGTTTTCTCGTTGTAGTTTTCTTGTAAGCCAAACAATCATCATGATGATTGTCTTGGTCTAGGTGTTTCTGTTTTGAGTTGTAAAAAGTACTCGAAGCTTTTAAGCAAGAGTACTATTGTACTTGATCAAAGCTTTTAAGCAAGATCAAGTTGTGTTTTTGAAGAGTGTCTTCTGTTGCTTTTCGTCTGTTAGTTTTTCATCACTGCTGTGATTGAGGGGGAGTGAGTAGGAACTCTGGTCTAGTTGTTTAGATTGAAGTTGCATTGGGTAGATATTAAGTGATAGGCGTAATATTGAGTTGTATTACCTTGAATTAATATTACTTATAGTGGACTTCCTCCCTGGCTTGGTAGCCCCCAGATGTAGGTGTGTTTGCACCGAACTGGGTTAACAATTTTCCTGTGTTGTTTACTGTTTACTCTTTGTTCATTTGTTTGAAAACATTCAGATAATGATGTCGTGACATCCTGTAAGACATCGCGTGTCTGAGTCCAGAATTTCAATTGGCATCAGAGCAGGCACCCTGCCTGTTTTTACTGGGTGAGATCTAGGGAAAGTATTTTCTGGTTCGATGGACAAAGAAGGTGGTGGATTTATAATGAGACCACCCATTCTGGATGGCTCTAATTATGATTATTGGAAACCTCTCATGGTGGCTTTTCTGAAATCTGTGAACAGCAAAGCATGGAGGGCTGTGAACAAAGGATGGGAACATCCTGTTATTACTGATAAAGATGGCAACAAAACTCTTAAACCAGAGGAAGAGTGGGACAAAGATGAAGAGGCATTGGCGCTTGGCAACTCTAAAGCTCTAAATGCTTTATTCAATGGAATTGACAAAAATATATTCAGACTGGTGCACCAGTGTGAACTAGCCAAAGATGTCTGGGATATCCTAAAGACTACTCATGAGGGCACCTCCAAAGTGAAGATGTCAAGACTTCAACTGCTAACTACAAAGTTTGAAAATCTAAGGATGAGGGATGATGAAAGTATTAAGGATTTTCATATGAATTTACTCGATATTGCTAATACCTCAGGAGCTTTGGGAGAAAAAATGTCTGATGAAAAGTTGGTGAGGAAAATTCTTAGATCCCTACCTAAGAGATTTGATATGAAAGTTACAGCTATAGAAGAGGCACAGGACATCAGCAGTATGAAGGTAGAGGAGTTAATTGGATCTCTTCAAACCTTTGAGATGGGAATCAATGAAAATTCTGAAAAGAAGAACAAAAGCATAGCCTTTGTGTCCAACTCTCGAGAGGAAGTAGAGGAAAGTAGTGAAGAGAATCTATCTGAATCTATAGCTATGCTTGGCAAACAATTCAACAAAATTATAAGAAGAATGGATCAGAAGCCAAGACCTAATGTCAAGAACATCTCATCTGACATCAGTAGATCTTATGACTCTGGCAGAAGAGATAAACCAGAAGAAAAATACAATCACAGTAAAGGGATTCAATGTCATGGATGTGAAGGGTATGGACATATTAGAGCTGAATGCCCTACCTATCCCAAGAAACAAAAGAAAGGATTGTCAGTCTCCTGGTCTGATGAAGATTCTGAGAGTGATTTTGAAGAAGAATCAGCCAAACATGTCACAGCTCTGACTGGAGTCTACAACTCAGATGAAGACTCTAGTGAAGATGAGCTATCCTTTGAAGAACTGGCAACCTCCTACAGAAAGCTCTGTATCAGAAGTGCTGAAGTATGTCAACAAGGTGAAAAGCAGAAGAAATACATAGCCCAGTTGGAGGCAGACAACAAAGAGCTTAATGAAACTATATCTGAATTGAATGATGAAATTATCCTGTTACAATCCAAACTTCATCAGATGTCTAAATCAGTAAAAATGTTGAATAATGGCACAGATATGCTGGAGGAAATCTTGCAGGTTGGAAAAAGTTCAAGAGATATGTCTGGCATAGGATTTGTCAGTGCAAAGAAATATGTCCAAGATAGTAGCAGAACTAAACCTGAAGCTGAGATGTCGAAGCCGATGTCAAAACATGTGACTCAACATCACGAGAAAGGTGAAATGAAGAGGAAGTTTCAAAGATGGAGATGTCATTACTGTGGAAGATTTGGACACATTAAGCCTTTTTGCTTCAGACTATATGGATATCCAAATCAAGCTCCTTTTTACAAACCTAAGCAGATCATGCCCATTCAGAAGCAACAATGGAAACCTAAAAGTATGGCTTTAATAGCTCATACATCTCTTAGAGTTTCAGCCAAAGAAGACTGGTATTTTGATAGTGGATGCTCCAGACACATGACTGGACTCAAGAATCTGCTTGTTGATATCAAGAGTCATTCTACTAGTTATGTAACCTTTGGTGATGGAGCTAAAGGTGAAATCAAAGGAGTTGGAAAATTAGAGTGTTCAGGAGTGCCAAATTTAGAAGATGTTCTATTGGTCAAAGACCTGACTGCCAATCTTATAAGCATCAGTCAACTCTGTGACCAAGGATACCAAGTCAACTTCACTAAAGATGAGTGTGTGGTTACTAATGAAGAAAAGGAAGTAGTAATGAGGGGTGTCAGATCCAAAAATAACTGCTTCTTGTGGGTGTCTCAGGAATCCAGCTATTCTACTATATGCTCTAAAGAAGAAGAAGCAAAGCTATGGCACCAAAAACTTGGTCATCCGTATCTAAGAGACTGGGAAGGCAGTGCTGATAACAGAAAAAGAACTTCAGGAGGATGTTCCTTCTTGGGAAGTAGCTGTTCTCAACTTGTTTGGATGAAACAGATGTTATTAGAATACAATGTCACACAAGATGTCATGACATTATATTGTGACAACTTAGGTTCCATCAACATTTCAAAGAATTCCATCCAGTACAGCAAGACCAAGCATAGTGATATTAAACATCACTACATCAGAGATATTGTTGAGGACAAAATAATTGGCTTGGAACGTGCTGCCACAGATCTTCAACTTGCTGACAGTTTTACAAAAGTCTTAGATGCAAATAAGTCTGAAAATCTAAGAAACAAATTAGGCATTTGTCTTTGTGAAAGACTATGGCAATTAATTGAGAGTGGGGCCAGCACTATTTCTCTCTCCAAATCTTGGATATCATTACACATTAAAGTGTATTTTCCCCCCTTCTTACAAGTTACTCAAACGGTTTCCATTCCTCCACAACCTCTCCTCCACACTCACGCTATCTCACTGTGTTCCTGTATTCATCACTCCTTACCCAGCCTCTCATTTTCTCTCACCATGTCTCAGAGTCCTTCCTCAAAGAAATCTTCTCCCATCTCTGAAACAGCATCAGGTTCTAGGGCACCAAATGTTGTGAGCAATCAAGATGTTGTGCTGGATGTTGTGCCATTGAACTCTGTCCCTCCTTCCGATTCTGCTCGCAGTCAACCAAGAAAGATGCATGCAAGAAAATCAACCGGAGGATCTGTCCCAGAAACGTTTTCTGTCCAACATAGAGAGGGCACTTCGTATGTTCATAATGCGATTGCAAATATGGTCACCAGAATCTTGAATGAAGGGCACAAAGTTGAAGGAATTTCTGTTCCTCTAGCCCAAATGCCTGCTTCCGATGATGATCAAGGTGTGCAAGATGATGAGACCCCTGTTGATAAAGATGTTAAGACAACTGTTGATAATGATGAAACATCTGCTGAGAAAAATGATGAGACTCCTGTTACTAAGGATGTTGAGACATCTATTAATGAGACCCCTGTTGCCAAAGATGTTGAAACATTTGAAGCTATCAATGTTGAAGCATCTGATTCCAAAGATGATGAGACTCTTGCTCCTGAGAAAGATGAAGAGGTTCCTGCTGTTCCTGCTAAGAAAGATGAAAACCCTAATGTTCATGATGTGGTGGATCTAGATGATCTTGATGATCCTATTGATATTGCTGATGATGACCTCATCTCCAGCATCTCCAACAGGGTCAAGGCTCGTAAGGGAAAACAAGTCTGTGAACAACATTCTCTCAAGCCACAGGTTACTCCTTTGAAGACTGTTACTAAAGATAAGATGAAGAAAGTTCCTACTGGACCCTCAAAATCTGGAAGCAAAGTTAGTGTGAAGAAGAGGAAGGAAAGAAGCATCTCTGAATCTGAAGCTGATGTCCCAAGTGATGTCCCTGACATCCCCTCCAAGAAGAAAATTGCTGTTACTAAATCTGCTACAAAGGTCCGTGATGTTCCTTTGGATAACATATATCTGCACTATGCTTCCAATGCAATCCAGTGGAAATTTGTGTGTCAAAGAAGGCTGGCCCTTGAAAGAGAGTTAGCAAATGATGCTCTGGAGAATCAAGAGGTAATGCAGCTCATCAAAACTGCAGGTTTGATTAAGACTGTTTCTCAATTCTCTAAATGCTATGAAATGCTTGTGAAAGAGTTTATTGTCAATTTATCTCAAGACTGTGCTGATGGTAGAACAGATGATTTTCATAAAGTTTATGTTAGAAGAAAATGCATAGAGTTCTCCCCTGCTGTTATCAATCACTTTCTAGGTAGAAATGCTGAAGCTCAACCTGAGCTTGAAGTAACTGATAATGAGGTCTGCAACACCATCACTGGGGGTAAGGTGAAAAAGTGGCCCATCAAAAGCAAACTGTCTGCTAGTCTCTTGACTGTAAAGTATGCTCTGCTGCATAAAATTGGCTCTGCCAACTGGGTGCCCACCAATCACACCTCTACCATTGCTGTTGGTTTAGGAAGATTCATTTATGCTATAGGGACCAAGACTGTGTTTGACTATGGAACCTATATTTTTGACCAGACTATGAGACATGCAGGTACCTCTGCTACTAAGCTTCCTATTGCCTTTCCATCCCTAATATGTGGAATCATCCTAAAGCAATACCCTGGCATCTTGAAAGCTAAAGATTCTGTTTGCAAAAGGGAAAGTGCTTTGACTTTTCACTACAAGCTGCTTCAAAGGACTGATGCCTCAACATCTGCTGGGACATCTCAAACTAGCAAGTCTGTGACCAAAGCCTCTCTTATAGCTGAGCTGAAGGAGACCTGCAAAGAGCTGGAAAATAGGAAGATGAAGCTTGAACAGCTTATACTCAGTCTTGAGCAGTCTGCTGATAGTGATGATGATCATGCTGTTGGTGGTGATGGTGAGAAGATGAATGATGATATGGATGCTGATAGTGAGGATGAATATAAGTCTAGTAGCTCCAGTGATGAAGAGATGAGTGAGGAGGATGATGATGGTACTGCTGGCTCTGAAGATTAAATCTTCATTTGGTGCTTGGCTCCTTTTGTGGCTAAAAAGGGGGAGTAGTGTGTGTTTTTGGTTGTGTTGATTGTAATGGTTGTAATGGTTATCTTATTGTTCTGGTGATCTTTTGGTTTTTTTTTACTTGGACATGGTTTTTTTTGGTTCCCTTTATTTGAGTGTTCTCTGGTTCTCCCTAACAATGACAAGTGGTTTCTGTAACAATTGATTAAGTAGTTGTTTTTTTGTGATTAATCAAGTTGAATCAAGTTGCTGCTGTTTTCTTACAGAATTTATTTATCTGTTGTTGGCTGCTGTATGCTCTGGTATCTGCTTTGCATCTATTAGTGTTTTAGCCAAAAATTCGCCAAAGGGGGAGTTTGTAGATGTTGTTGATTGGCTGTAATTTTTGGTAAAACTGATTGTGGCTCTATCTTGTCAAAGACAGTGTCATGACATACTTTCTGTTGGTGTGATGTGCTTCCTAATGCAGGCCTTTACCTGATGTCAAGGCCGATGTCATGACATTCGCAGCTGTTCGTTATTTTCTATTACTTCTTATGATTGTATGATCTGTCAAGACCTTATGCGCTATATTTGGTAATAATGGATTCTGGTGTGTTTCAAGGACGTCTTGGATGATTACTATTATCAATTCCTTGTATAATGGAGATTTGGTTTAATTAGGGCAAAAACTATTTTGTGGATCCAAGGCCCATTTGCTGTATTGTCTGAAGGGTTTTTAATCCGTGTAGGAGCTGCTGTTGCCGTAAAGGTTTTTGTGTGAAGAAACTGTTAGAGCTTCTGTTGATTTAGTTTTCTCGTTGTAGTTTTCTTGTAAGCCAAACAATCATCATGATGATTGTCTTGGTCTAGGTGTTTCTGTTTTGAGTTGTAAAAAGTACTCGAAGCTTTTAAGCAAGAGTACTATTGTACTTGATCAAAGCTTTTAAGCAAGATCAAGTTGTGTTTTTGAAGAGTGTCTTCTGTTGCTTTTCGTCTGTTAGTTTTTCATCACTGCTGTGATTGAGGGGGAGTGAGTAGGAACTCTGGTCTAGTTGTTTAGATTGAAGTTGCATTGGGTAGATATTAAGTGAGAGGCGTAATATTGAGTTGTATTACCTTGAATTAATATTACTTATAGTGGACTTCCTCCCTGGCTTGGTAGCCCCCAGATGTAGGTGTGTTTGCACCGAACTGGGTTAACAATTTTCCTGTGTTGTTTACTGTTTACTCTTTGTTCATTTGTTTGAAAACATTCAGATAATGATGTCGTGACATCCTGTAAGACATCGCGTGTCTGAGTCCAGAATTTCATTATGAAATTGGTAAATTTGTTTGTTGTGGGAAATCAGAGTGCGCATCGTAAGCGTGAAATGACGCGGTTCGTATGTGTGTGTATGAATTGTTAGAGTTCAAACTTTGGACAGTGGATGTGGTAGGAATTATAAGACCACCAGATGTTTTGGTTACATGTTTGACTGCTATGTCTTGGCATGGCTTTTTGGATGTTGTGCGACCGGGTTGTTGTCTGTGTCTTGATTATTTCTTGTGTTTTGGTGTTAGTCGATGAGTGCATTGTATGGGCATTGCATCTCGTTGTCGTTGTTGTGTTTTGGTTGTTTGGCTTTTAGCTAGAGTGATTCTTTGTTGGTGTTGATTGTGTCGTTGCTTCCGTGGCTTGACAGTTGGTTAGTCGGATGCGAGAGCGTATCCAGGTTTGTTTGCATTTGGGATATTTCCGAGGACGGAAATGTTCTAAGTGGGGGAGAGTTGTAACGCCCGGAAAAATAAGTATATGCTTAATTTGGACGTTTATGACGTTTATTGGAATTTTACCGTTTTTGGAGTCGTTTCAGTCGGTATTAGTTCGGGATGGCGGACTAATATTTAATTGAAGGTTTTCATATTTTTGGTACTAGAAATATTAGTAAGGTAATATTCCGCATTTTGGGGCGTTTGAACGATATTTGAACGTAGGGGCATTTTGGTCATTTCCGCGGGGTAGATATTTTCTTTATAAGAAAGAGATATTTGTGAGAAAGGAAAAAGGATGGAAAGGAAAAGGAAAGAAAGAAGAGAGAAAGAAAGGGAAGAGAGAAAGAAGAAGAGCAAAGATGGAGAGAAAGTGAAGAAGGGGGTTTTGGAGAAGATGAAGAATCTAACCAAGGTAATGGGGTGAATCTAATTTATCTTGAATGTATGATTCTTATAGTTTTGTTTTGTTTTTGTTCTTGTTCTTGTTCATTTCTATGCTTGGCCAACAATGGTGGATTGTGAGTTTTGTGAGTTTAGGATTTATAAACAAGATTTTGTGGTGTGTATGTGTAGTATGATGATAGATATCTTCATTGATCATGTTTGTTTTCCATTTCCATGGCTTGATTGAGTTTGAAGAAAAAGTTAGGTTTTGAGAAAGATTAATGAATCAACCATGAAAGTTGGATGTTATGTTGTTTATATGGTATGTATGTGTTGTATTGGTGTTATAATGATGTTTTGGAGTGGTTTTGGTGGGTATAAGGGGCTTGAGACAGTTCTGTTCGTGCTGGGTTTTTTCTGGTTTTTCTCAGGTCCGCTAAGCGGCCTCAGGCCCGCTGGGCGGAGTTTTCGTTGGTCCGTTTCTAGAATTTCCGCTTAGCGGCCTAAGCGGCCCGCTGAGCGGCCAACAGCATTTTCTGATTTTCCAAAACTTTGAAACTTCGTAACTCTTGGACCGTAACTCCGATTTTGTCGCCGTTTGAAGCGTTGGAAAGCTAACGCAATGAACTATACTATGATCTAACTAAATGATTCATAGGATGTAGTCTCCTATTATTTTTATTAGGATCAAGTGGTGAACTGTGTGGTATGTTCAATTATCCAAACTTTGAAACCTTGTAACTTTTGATCCGTAACCCCGTTTTATACGCCGTTCGAAGCGTTAGGAAGCCAGTTGGATGTTCTATATGATATTATAGGCTTGGTTAGCTTGTTATTAATTGGTTATGGGGTGTTTTTGATAAAAACACATAACTGTTTATATGCGCAATATGATTGGTAAATAATCATAGTGCTTGGTTGCAATTGTTGTTGGGGTGTGGATTAACATGAAATCATGTTCGTATGTGTTATGTATTAATGAATGTTCATTCTTGATATGTGACGATGTTTGTTTGTTTGTTGTTAACATGATGTGTGGCCTTATGGCAAGTAATTGTTGTTATGAGAATGATGTATTATCATTGTTGAATTGTTATTATTACAACTTGTTGATGTGATGCAATTATGCGATCGTTTTGCCGATGTGGCAAGTATGTTTTGACGGTGAGTGTGTGTTGTGTGCTTAATAATGCCTGTGTGGTAATTATGGTGTGATATAATTGATAACGATGTTATTAATTGGTGATGTATCCTTTTGGATAGAATATAAACGGTGTAACGTGAGTATGTGACCGTGTTATATTGTGTTATGATGTTGTTGTCATGTAATAAAGTCATATAATTGCACAGCATAACATTTCATTACGTTAATGGCGGAATGCTATTAACAGGTGGCCTGAATTGGCAATTATTACTAGTGGGAGCTTAATACTCGGTAAAAAGGTGTATTTTCCCGAGTGGCAAGAGGTCATCAGTGGGGGCTAAATGCTAGATGACGGTTAGTCGTAGCTTACTGCTCGACAAAGGTGTATTTTCCTGAGGGAAAGAAGTCCCAGCATAATGCTCGGCAAGGTGTATTTGTCATAATGACAAGGAGGAGTTTACTCCGGATTTGGTACCACATGCATATGCATAGTCGAGTCTCATTCATCATTGTCTGTCTTTATAATTTATGTTATCATTCATGTGTCGTATTACTTTGTTGTATGATTCTTGATGATACTTGTTGGCATTACTATATTTATCATGCTCCTTCATTATAAATTATACACTATGCCAAATTTGTCTTTTAGCAGCACCCCTACTAAAGCGCTTTTAGGAAAAAGCGCTGGTATAGGTTTAGCTAAAAAAACACGCAAAAAAAGCGCTCTGGAAGAGGGGGTTACGAAAGCGCTTTCAAAAAGCGCTCTTATAGGGGGGGGGGGTACGAAAGCGCTTTCAGAAAGCGATCTTATATGGGAGGGGTACGAAAGCGCTTCTCAAAAGCGCTCTTATAGGTTGCTTTATGAAAGCGCTTTCAAAAGCGCTGTTACAGTGGGTAGGGTACAAGAGCGCTTTTCCCCTAAAAGCGCTGGTATATGTACGTCTACTAAGGCGCTTTTCAAAAGCGCTCTCATAGCCTATTTTAATTAAAAAATTTAAAACCAAAATTTGATATTACGCGTTCAGAATCCCTAATTCATCTTTTTTCTCCCATTGACGCTAACTTGCCCAGAAAACCCAGAAAACCCATTTTGTCTCCCCCATCTTTTTTCTTCCACTTCGTCTCCCCCACTTTGTCTCCCACAACTCAAAGTTCTTCACCGCCGCCGCCGCCGCCGTGTAGCATCTCGCCTCCACCGCCGCCGTCATCTTCATCTTCATCTTCATGTATGTCACCTTGTTTTCTTTTGCTTTATTTTTAATTGTTTTTGTTCGACTGGCTATGTTTCTTAATAGGTTATAATCCATGAACACAATTTCTTGTTGCTTTGTTGTTGGGTACTGAATGTGTTGTGCTGAAGAACACAACTTTTCAAGAATAGAACACATTAGTGCCATTATTTTAGCTAAAAACAGAACTTTGATATTTTTATATCTAAATTGCAAACACATTTGTCAAGAATAGAACACATTAGTGCCATTTTCGTTTTTAATTATAATGGGTTGTTTGAAATGAAAGCATGAAATGAAAGCTATAGTATATGATATGAAATGAAAGCTATAGTATATTATGAAAGCATGAACTACTTGCTGCATAATTTCTTCTTTGTCATATCATTGAGTTATTTGAATTGTAATGGGTAGTTCAATTGAGGGTTAATAACTTGTCTACACCAAATGATTATTAAGAGAAACTACGTTCACTTTAATGTTTTATGGTTTTACTTGATTCTAAAATATGAGTGAGGATTCTTTCATTTCTTAAAAGGAGTAGAGTTTTGAAAAATGGAGACCTTTGTTACTAAAGTTTGTTTAATTGTATAAATGCATATATGTTTGAAAGTGATAATATGTATTTTGTCTAATTTGATTTCTTATAATCTCAAAGCATTACTAATTCGATATTTATTTCATTTCATATTAAAAGTAATGTATGAAAATAAATTAAGATTCTATTTTAAAAAGACTGTTAGTTATCACTTAATCCTACTAGTGGTTATGTTGTAAGTTAGTTATAAAGTTAGACTGTTAGTTGAGGTTAATTGTTAGGACTAATGAACTAGCCTCTCATTTACGAACCAATGTATGTTGAACAAGCCGTGGTACACATGTATGCATCTGTTCTTTCTCTTGTTTGTAGTTACTAGCTAATTGATAATTGATTTCATATCATTTTAAATAATTGAGTTCTAGATTGGGTTTATTTTGATATTTGTTAGTAGTGGTGTATTTAACCGCATGGTGTGTGTGTTTAATTATACAGTTACTTTGAAGTCTCTGGTTTCTACTTGTACAACGCCGATTCAAACCTACCCATCTCCCACATCAAGTCTAACTCAGGTTACTATCCCTTTCTTCTTGCTTATAGTTTGTTATTTTCTGCTTATAGTTTATTGTTTATGGTTCTATTTAATATCAATTTAGTGTCTCTCAACCAATTTTTTGGTTTGTGGACTTATATTACCTTGAAATAAGGTAATGTCTTCTTTAAGAATTCGGGTATTCTGATTAGGTATTCTGATTAGGTATTCTATTATGATGATAGCTATTTATTATCTTGACAGAATTCCTTAGTACCTGATAGAGAAACCAAGAAGCATTTGTTTAGCTTAATTAAGACATGGATAAGACATGGATGAATTCAAACCGATTGTCGAAACAGTACGAGAAAGGGGTATGGGAATTCGTTGAGTTTGCGGTTAAGCACTCCGAAGACCCGCTTCAAATGCCGTGTCCTTGCTTGGGTTGCTGTTATGGGGGTAAGGTTGACGGGGAACAGTTGGGATCCCATTTACTACGGTTTGGAATTGATAGAAGTTATACATGTTGGACAATGCATGGTGAGAAAAGTAACGGGAATGCTGAGTCGAGGTGTAATAGGAAGTATGCTTCAAACGACGATTGCACAGACACATACGATTGCGATCGAGTCGAAGAGATTGCAGAAGCGCTTGAAGAAGATCTTGCGGATTGTCCCAACTTATATGATTTTTAGGCATCCGCTCGGGAGTCACAACAAGTGACGCAGCAAGTTCGTACCGTACCACCCACTGGTCCTCCGAAGCCAGCGGGAAAAAAAGGCGGTGCTTTTGTGCCTCGGTACCGGTCGACACTCACAACAATGGTTGATATGTCCGATTTGAAGGATGGTGCTTTACGTGAAATCGTTATGGATGAAAGTGTCTTCGGTATTGAATTCAAGTCACTTATTACAATTGATGACTTGGAGGAGATTTTTAAGCATGATCAACTAGGCGTCACTAACATGCACTCATACATCCGGTAATATTCACTCATCCGATATATTATTTAATTAGTACCACAATATAATTTATTTACACATTTCAATGAAAATAATCTAATGTTTATTATGTTTTTATTTAAGGTTGTTGTATGACAGAGTGTTGCGCGGGTGTAATACGGTGAACTGACTTTTATAAAAAAAATGTCGCGGTTAAGCATGAGTCGCCACCGACTTTTATTTTATCCAATTGGAAAGGCAAAAAGAACAGGAAAGACCTTTGAAAGATTTTGAGTTCGGGGGGTAAGTTATACAAAGGGAAGGTGTAAGGCACCCTTTGTATCCATGGTTATCCATGGGCTCTTAATTGCTTGGCTCACTTTGTTTTGTTTGAATTGTTTGAAAAGTGTCGTGTGTGAATAGTAAGGAGATTTTGTTAAGGACTTTAGCTTGTAAATAAGCGTAGCCTTGTTTTGAAAATATTTGAAAGTTAGTGGAAAAAGAGTTTGAATTTGATTTTGAATTTGAAATAGAGCAAGCAATTAATAGCAACTACCTTAAGTTTTAAAGTTTTGTTCTTTTAGTCTTTCAGGTGAAAGGATCTATCCATACCATAAGAGGGCAGGAAGTCTTTCAATTGGATGTGGAAGGGTCGTCGAGAATAATCGTTCGCCATAAGACTGTCCCCAGCCATAAAGAGGGCAGGTAGTCTAAGGGAAGGATATAATAGTCATTTTATTCTTTAGGCATCATGCGAGGATACCTTAGCAATTTGGGGACAATCATTCTGTATAAGGCAACCTCGAGGGAGTTTCAATAACTTTGAAGGCGACATTGCTTTAGGTATCCTCGGAATCGAGGGACTTTGACTATTTTAACAACTTAAAGGCAACAGGCAACAAGGCAGCAATTAATAGGCAATAGGCAACAAGAGAGGTTACCCTAGAGGTGAGTGTGTGCACCAATCACGTGATTGTATTCAGATAATATTTATCTTATAGTTATAGTTATCTAATTCTGTTAAAGGCTTGCACTCCCTAAGATTACTAACCACGCAGTTTAAAATTGCAGAAAATTAAAGGCGGAAAGATAAATGTCCTACGCTATTACAATAAACACCTGCGGGGATGGGGGAAATTAAAAGACAACAGAAAACCCTCACAAAAATAAAAGGGAAAAATTAATTTCCACATCTTCTTCGCCTTGATCTTCTTTGAATCTTTGATTGACTCTGATCATCTGAGAAAATAATAGAAAATAAATAGCAGTGAGTGTAGGAGAGATTCATCGACATTTGAAAATAAATCCTAACTTATATTACAAGGCAAAATAAAAATTAAAATAATATTTAAAAAAAAGAGCCAGAAACTTAGCTTTTTGATTAAAGGCGCGTAATCGGAGAATCTTGATTAATCCTGAAAATTTGAACAAAGAAAGAAAAAGGTTAGTGCATTGATTGATCTAAGCCCTTGATTACAAACCCTAAAAGTTTACAAACCCTAAAGGGTTTGTTAAGAAAACTTATTGTGACCTACAAGGTTTACCAGGCTTAAAAATACCAACAAACCTAAGGCTATCAGGAGATCTGATGGAGGTCGTATGACGATGCACCATAGGCCTTGCGTGGGTGCGCGCATTGGATTCACTTGGCTTGCGAATGCTGAAAAAAAAATTTGTCTTTGCCCAGGCTCGAACCTGGGTCTTAATGGTTATCAAGAGAATTCCCTGCCAATTAAACTATGTCTTTTAGTCGTTAATGCAATACATCAGATTAAATAAATATAAAACATAAGGGTAAATGTAAAAGTCAAAAGAATTATCTGAAGTGGGCCCCAAGCATCACGATGAAGCCAATAGCATGCGGAGAGAGACGAGAATTTGTTTGACTGGCCATTGGAATCACCCCACGCGTCAGGGCAAAAGGAAGAGAAAGATACCATCATCTATTGGCCAATTGAACGAAACCACGTGGAAAACAAAGCCCAAAACACTGTTCATCGTCCCTGTAAATGCGTTGTTGTGAAAACGTTTTGGATTACCTGCGGATTTTGATACGAGCTTTTCCGCAGCAAAATACCACGTTTCCAAACCTGCAACTATTAACGTCAAACAACAATATGCAGTGCCCAAATTTATCAAACAAGGTGCCACGAATCCGATGGTATCGTCTGTTTGCCCTAAAACGGCCGGTATACGTAACTACGAAGAACGAGGACCCTCGTGCCCTAACAATGGCCGACGGTCATCCCTGCATCAAAACCTCAAAACAGTGGTCCTAAAGGATCCTATGTACGAGTATGAACATATCTGAATGCATAAATTCGACTTAATTGGCATAGATTAGGAGTTTGAGATTCGAAAGAATAAACAAACCGGTGACGCTTGTGTGCGACGTTCCGGACGCGTTTTGGCTTGAGCGATGGATGGTACTAACTCTTGGGAACCTCAGGAGTGTGAACGAACCGTTGGTCTCGACTGAAACTTGTTGGAGATCGAAATCTCACATTACACTCTTCCTTCAAATTTTTTGACTTCTTGAATCCTAATTTTTTTACGACCAGTCCCCCCCTTCATGCTGCAAGCGTTTGGTATATATAAGGACCACCACTAGGGTTGTTTGTGGGCTTGGATATCAACTTATTGATGAGTTGGAGATTTTATGAAAATATCACGATGAATCTTTCTAAATTTGGTCATTCTTGCTCCACAAGATGTTTCCACGAATTTGGATCCTCCAATAATTCTGTTTGGGCCTTTAATAAGATAAAAAAGCCAAAGTCATGTATTTTACCCCATTTTATTTTGTACTTCCATTCAAATTTTTCTTTGGTCTCTAGTTAAATAAAATCCAAAAAAGTATGAATAAAGGTCACAAAAATGATGTGAATGGATTTGGGGTCCTCATTTGAGTTATAGACAAGTCTGAAGTCCAAAACCTAAGCCCAATAGTCTAAAAACATTAGATCATGTAACTAGGGTTTCATGCTTTCCTTGAAATTGGACCATCTTGTGACGATCATAACTCCCTCATTTTTGTTATACGAAGGTGTTATAGGACTTTTTAGAAAGCTCAAAGAGTCTTTTAAAGGCTACTTTTTGTTTCATCTCAAATGAGTATACCATGTTCAAGTTATGAGCTTTGAGAAAAAATGACTTTTTGCGATCTTTTAGGAGAACCTGTAATGTTTTGATCCATATCTCTCAAATGAAGCATTTTTGTACTTGGCATGTGAGAGAAAATTTTGTAGAGAATCAAATTTACTTCAAAATGAGCTTTGGATGGGAAATTTCTGATGTTCCATGTGAAAGTTATGGCTGGTCAAAGTTGGGTTGACTTTCTCATTAAAAACCCTAATTTAGGAAGTTTGGGTTTTGTTGATTTCTGAACTTTCCTTGATAAATCATGATCAATACTTGATCAAATGATGAATGACACTTCCTAATGATGATGTTGACAAAAAATCAGAAGTTTTGACTGTGGTTTGACCATAGTTGACTTTATAGGTCAACTAGACGATTTTTGATCGTTCGGGCCATTGAGTGGGCAATCTTTTGAACCAGAACTTGAAACTTGTCGTGAGGACATCACGGGGCCTATGAGAGGTCATGGAATCCACTTGAGGTATCAGAAGTTGATTTTACTTGAAGAGACACAAAACCCTAGTTTGAGGATTGTTGTTTAGGAGAGTGTACAGTCCATCAAATGTTGAGCTTCTGCTATTCAAATGAGCTTGAGTTTAAAAATGTGGTGGGAAAATTTTGGGGTATGACAGCTGCCCCTGTTCAATTATCTTAAACCTGAAGATGTAGAGTGGTTTGTGTGCCAGTCGGTATCTGAAGGTGGAAGATGATTGAACACTAGAATACCAAGAAATTTGCCCTAGCTGAAATAGGGACTTTTGTCGGAGATGGGCTTAAAGATGCCATCCAGGTGTCTGGAAAAGATGTATGATTGAGATGGGCTTAAAGATGCACCCAGATGTCGTGACTGAAGTGTTTGAGAAGTAATTGTTTGAGTGTTGATCGTGTCATTACTGTTCGTAGTAGATGAGTTAGATCTTTGAGAGATGATCGTGTCTACACCGTTCGTGATGATAGAATTAGATCTCTGAGCGTTGACCGTGTCAGTACCGTTCGTAGTAACCGAATTAGATCTTGGAAAGATAATCGTGTCCACACCGTTCGTGATGATGGAATTAGATCTCTGAGATTTGATCGTGTCAGTACCGTTTGTAGTATCTGAATTAGATCTTGGAGAGATAATCGTGTCTACATCGTTCGTGATGATAGAATTAGACTCTCTTGTCGTGTCAGCACCGTTCGTGGTAACTGAATTAGACTGGGGACGTCAGTGATCGTGTCTACATCGTTCGTGATGATAGAATTAGACTCTATTGTCGTGTCAGCACCGTTCGTGGTAACTGAATTAGACTGGGGACGTCAGTGATCGTGTCTACACCGTTCGTGATGATAGAATTAGATCTCTGAGAGTTGATCGTGTCGGTACCGTTCGTAGTAACCGAATTAGATCTTTGAAAGTGACCGTGTCATTACCGTTCGTGGTAAATGAATTAGATCTTTGAAAGTTGGAGATTTCGTTCATTTGTCTGTACCTGTATTCTGAAAAAGATAAGGTTAATTTTTATGCAATGTCATGATGCATGGGTCATGTAATGAGCTTCTCAAAATAAATGAGAAACTTTGCATGTCATGCCTGAATTATGAGGTAAGGTATGCAATGTATGAATATGTTTATGCCATATGATATGTGAATATGATTTATGTTGTTTTGATCGAGAAAATAAATCTCCACGCCTCTGTGATTTTGATGTCTAATCTTGTTTTGAAGATGCTCAGCTGGGGATTCGTGATTTGCTTGGGGATGATCAGTAACTTGATGTTCCCTGATTGGGGTTAGGGATATTAATGAACCATGTTGGAAAAGAGCGAAGTGTTGGAGAACCGATAGTGTTGAAGATGTAAACTCTGTTGGGGAGCCATGTCTTTGTCGGGACGAGAGCATTTGAAGATTTCTTCTTAATGATTACTCTGTGGGGATATGATCTTGTGAACCCGGCTCTGTGGGGAGACGCAGATGTCTTGAATGTTACCCCCAGTATTATAGTACCTACCATTCCTGGATTTTAATTAGGACATGCCACTGAATGTTGATCCAGATGTCAAACTGGACTTGTATAGATTTGCCCCCGTTAGTAGGAACTTTGGGAAGATTCGTCTCGCGAGGACTTTATGAGATGTGCACTATGGGCGTCATGCCCCTCGTAATCATAGGCCCATGACAATGCCCCATGTTGATTGGAAATAGATTCAGATTTACTTGGGTGCATGCCCCTAATTATTCTTGGCATCCTTGAGAGATTCTCGGAATCTTGACTTGATTGCCCCAGATGGATCGGGAAATAGTTTGAAACCCATTTGAGATGTATGTCTTTGGCTTTTTGGTATTTGAGAGATTCTTCGAATCTTGACTTGATTGCCCCTGATTGATTGGACAAAGCATGCCATGCCCCTTGTATACGTAGGAGACGTTGCTTCTCGGAGTGATTGTGTCTATCGGGATGACTTTCAGTCATTAGTTGTACCCTGTGCAAGTTCTTTCTGATGCTAACATTTGAAATTATGTAGCAGAATATTTTTAATAAAGAATTCATGAGATGCAATGCATACGTTTGTCTTGAGTTTTTGAATAGCATTTAAAACAAGAGATGTAAAAGCGTGATGTTTTATGAAGACATGATATTTGTAACAACGTGATATTTGTAAAAACGTGATATTTGTAAAAACGAAATATCAACTCAGCCTTTGTGGTAAACCTTAAGGAGTCAGGATACCTTTTTGGTGACAGTATGCTTTCGAACTAACCATGCTTCAGTTAGGACTTTTAAGGGTTGTAACGTGGCTTGGTTCACGGTTTTAGAAAAAAAAAGATAAAGGTTCAAAATTTGATTGTACCCACCCCTCTTCGTGATGTTCTTCAGTCTTAAGCTTAGTTAATTCAACTTATGCATTCAGTTTCCAGGAGACTTTTGGATTTGTACCTTTGATGATGATGATGGTTCACAAGCAAAGAGATCTTTTGAGATGGCAGTCACTTCTTCCTTTTGGTAGTCACAACATTGTGTTGCTCAGGAATTTATTGACTTTTTTTTTTCATCTTTTTGATATCCCTAAATTTTTCCTGAACTGTTTATTTTGGAGCTTACAGTCAGCGGGATGCCTTGATTTTTGCCTAAGTCATCTTTTGATTTTTTACTTAGCAGGCTTTTCTTTGTATATATGTTTTTTCATCATTTTTTTTTGAAAGATATTGACTGCCTTGCTTAATGTTTGATGAAACATTATTGGTTTTGATTGACATCTCCAACACTTCTTTGATGTGTGCGGATGAACGCTTGTGATTAAAATCTTTGTTGAAAGGCGTATTGAGTGATTCTCTTGAAATAGAATGCACAGCCAAATTAACTGAGAACTACCCTGCCCCAGGTTATGATCAAGGGTTTTAATTTAGTACAAGAAAGAAACTTCTACTTCTTAGGCTCAAAAGGGTTAACGAGGGATTAACATCCTTATATCTCCACTGTTTAGGAATTGAAACAATGCCTGTACATCGTCAACATAGTCCGTTCAAAAGCATACTGTATAAGGTTGCGGTATCGTTTTCGTCATCCTCCCTCAAAAGGTATACAACTTTAGCAGGAGTTGAGTATTACAAAACATATGCGAAGTAAAGATGCAGTTTAGAATGAGCGATAGCGAAGTAATTTATTCAAGACAAACATATGCAATGCACTGATGATGATTATTAAAACAGATAATGTCTATCATGATTTGAATGTTTAAACAAACAGAAAAGAAGCTTGCAAATGAAAGTAGATCTAATGATCCAAAAGTTCGTCCGTCTAGACGTCAATCAATCTTGTCATGACTAGGCATATGGGCGGTGATCACCACAGGGATTTCAGGAGGGTTGAATTTTATTTCCCCATCACCGATCAGATCTTGAATCTTATTCTTCAATGTCCAGTAATTGTTTGGGTAATGTCCAGGAATGTTGGAATGGTACGCACACCTCGCATTGAGTTTATAGCCATAGGTGTTAGAATTCTTAGGAGCATCCCTCAAAGTAGTCGATCTGATCTTCAACAGATATTGTAATGCTTGGGCCAACGTCCCATTAATCTTAGATGCATCCGGCTTGAAGGAGACAAAGCTCGAGAAGAATTGTCTCGTAGAAGATTAACTTGCGAAGCTCCTAGAAAGGATGAGAAGTTCTTTGATTGTTTCTGAATTATCTTTGAAGAAAGACCAGTAATGAAGTGTCAGAATTGTATTTGTCTTGGATGAGTATTGAGATTGAATCGTTGATACGATTGTATTTGCACCGCACTTGGATGATAATATTCTTTCGACTTTGAAGTGACATTAGAACGTGATTTGGTCGCGTCTTTGTCTGAAGAATTCTGACTTTCGTCTTTGAACGTTCCTCTTTGAGAATCAAGCTCACCATATCGAGTGGGTCATCGCCTCTGATTCGGGATGCTTATGAGTTTGAAAACACATGGCTAGAGGGAAGTAAATCCTCTTGCCCCTTGTTAGGTGCTAAACCTTTGAATCGGAAGGTATGTGGCTAGAGGAAAATAAATCCTCTTACCCCTTGATAGGGATTTAGTCCTTGATAAGAGTACCTGAAATTGTGCGCCCTAAATCCCTAAGGTCCTTGAAAGGGTTAGTTAACATGCTATGTTATGATGTCATGATGTAATGCAAGTGCAATGCGTTAAGCACAACGTGGGATAGGAAGGGCACAAAAGTCCTTTAACAAAACCTGCAAGGAAGCAAAGGTTAGTGGGTTATGCGAATGCAACTTATTAGGCCTAGCGTGGGATAGTGAGGGCCAACAAGTTCTTTAACAAAACCTGCGAGAAAACAAAGATTAGTAGCAAATGTAAACAAGTCACACAAGTGCCCTTAGGTTTAGAGGCTTGCATGAAAGACGATCTTAGGGTAATAAGGACGAGTGAGTCCTACAAGAAAACCTGCAAGAAAACCAAAGGGTTAGCAAGCACAAACAAGTCACACAAGTGCCCTTAGGTTTAAAGGCTTGCGTGAAGTTCGTAGGTAAATACCCTCCCCACTGAAGTTTAGTTGGTTCAACCTGTCCTAGATAAAGATCGGGTTCTATGGTGCTCATATCCCTGATCTTTCTCGTGGGCATTGTCTCAACATAGCGCACAATCGGCTAGCCAAAAGCATCCCTTGAGTCCAATCTCAATGAGTGTAGCATCGAGTATCAACCAGCTTCAGTCAGGAATCCAAAGCCAGCCATCTCGCTACTTCCTATGGGCCAAAGTCAAGTTCAACTAAGGTTCTAAGGGCGAATTAGTGCTTGTGACACTACGCGGTAGCCAAATGTCTCCTCGATCATATTCAAGGGCCATCAGGACAAACCAAAGTGTCGCACTAACGGTGGCCACCAGCTCAACCATAACGATACATGTCGTACAGCCTCCCTGGTCTCATGCCACATACCTAAGGTACACTAGATCCGGGTGTAGGATCTTTCACACAGCAGAATACCCAAAACAACCTTTAAAGATAAAGCAAACAAGTCAAACAAATTTAAAGTGATCCTAGCTCTAAGGTAACCCCTCTTTTAATCGAAAGCGTCCCCAGCAGAGTCGCCAGTTCTGTAATACGGTGAACTGACTTTTATAAAAAAAATGTCGCGGTTAAGCATGAGTCGCCACCGACTTTTATTTTATCCAATTGGAAAGGCAAAAAGAACAGGAAAGACCTTTGAAAGATTTTGAGTTCGGGGGGTAAGTTATACAAAGGGAAGGTGTAAGGCACCCTTTGTATCCATGGTTATCCATGGGCTCTTAATTGCTTGGCTCACTTTGTTTTGTTTGAATTGTTTGAAAAGTGTCGTGTGTGAATAGTAAGGAGATTTTGTTAAGGACTTTAGCTTGTAAATAAGCGTAGCCTTGTTTTGAAAATATTTGAAAGTTAGTGGAAAAAGAGTTTGAATTTGATTTTGAATTTGAAATAGAGCAAGCAATTAATAGCAACTACCTTAAGTTTTAAAGTTTTGTTCTTTTAGTCTTTCAGGTGAAAGGATCTATCCATACCATAAGAGGGCAGGAAGTCTTTCAATTGGATGTGGAAGGGTCGTCGAGAATAATCGTTCGCCATAAGACTGTCCCCAGCCATAAAGAGGGCAGGTAGTCTAAGGGAAGGATATAATAGTCATTTTATTCTTTAGGCATCATGCGAGGATACCTTAGCAATTTGGGGACAATCATTCTGTATAAGGCAACCTCGAGGGAGTTTCAATAACTTTGAAGGCGACATTGCTTTAGGTATCCTCGGAATCGAGGGACTTTGACTATTTTAACAACTTAAAGGCAACAGGCAACAAGGCAGCAATTAATAGGCAATAGGCAACAAGAGAGGTTACCCTAGAGGTGAGTGTGTGCACCAATCACGTGATTGTATTCAGATAATATTTATCTTATAGTTATAGTTATCTAATTCTGTTAAAGGCTTGCACTCCCTAAGATTACTAACCACGCAGTTTAAAATTGCAGAAAATTAAAGGCGGAAAGATAAATGTCCTACGCTATTACAATAAACACCTGCGGGGATGGGGGAAATTAAAAGACAACAGAAAACCCTCACAAAAATAAAAGGGAAAAATTAATTTCCACATCTTCTTCGCCTTGCACTACGCCAAATTTGGCTTTTAGCAGCACCCCTACGAAAGCGCTTTTAGGAAAAGCGCTGGCATAGGCTTCGCTAAAGACAAAATTAAAAAACACGCTAAAAAAGCGCTCTAATAGTGGGGGGGTATGAAAGCGCTTTTAAGAAGCGCTCTGGTAGGGGGGGGGGTTATGAGAGCGCTTTTCAAAAGCGCTCTGGTAGGGGGGGGGGGGGTACGAAAGCGCTTTACAAAAGCGCTCTGGTAGGTGGGGGGAACGTGGGGGGAACGAAAGCGCTTTTCAAAAGCGCTCTGGTAGGGGTGTTTAATGAGAGCGCTTTTTGTCAAAAGCGCTGGTATAGCCCAGGCTATGAGAGCGCTTTCCAGAAGCGCTTTAGTAGCCTTATTACTAAAATTAAAACCAAAAACACGCTTCTACTGTTTCTCACTTTCTCTCTTTCTTTTTCTCTCTGCACGCGAACCAGAAACCCCACCCCTCACCGTCGTCGGTCCTCCGTCAACCTTATCGGTCCTCCGTCAACCTTATCGGTCCTCCGTCCACCACCATCGCGCGAACTTCTTCTCCTCCGTCCACCACCATCGTTTCGTCTCCGTCTCTTCTCCTCTGGTAGCAACTTGCTTTGCGCCACCCAGGTATCACACTTCTCATAGCTTTTAACAAAACCCTAGATGTATCAATGTATCCTTGTGATTCTGAATTTGATGGAATGCTCTTTTCTTAAGGCCTTTGATATATATATATATACATAATATTTCTGTTAGCAATTGCCTAGTTCCAGAAACGTGTGATTTTAGGTGATAGGGTTTGTTCCAGAAACTTCTAAGTGATAGGGTTTTGAGTTCTGTTGAACTGTGAAATGGTGGCTGTTGGATTGTTTGGGGTCTGCTTGTATGGTTTTCACAAAATATAAATTTAACCTCTTCTTATCTTTTGAGTTCTGTTCCATAGAGAGGCTCTTATTCTTAATTTGTGGTCTCCATTTATGTCCTTAGCCTCTTCTTATCTTAGTACAATTGAAATTGTGAGTCTCTTGTTATCTTAGTAGAATTGAAATTGTGAGTAAAGTTTCTTGACTGTTGTATAAGATAGTGAGGAGGTGCAATATTTCTCTACCAATGATGATATATGTAGTGGATTTTGAGGCATGTCGGTATATACATACGTGTAAAGGTATATAACTAGCTAGTGGCATAACCGATGCCCATCATATATTTGGGCATAAAACTGAATATAAATTAAATGATATAAAAATGAATATATAATAGTATCAGTATGAACATAATTAAAAATGAAACATCTCATGAAACAGAGACCAGCACTAAAATCATACCATTCCCTCCATATGCCATAAAACTCACATTACAGACAGTTTTTCATTCATTAGAATTCACATGAAGTTATCCTACAATATTTCTCAATTTAGTGAAAAGGTAGTTACTACGAAGTTTCTAAGAAATAGCGCAGTTTCTAACTGTTTCTTTTGGGTCAAGCTTGTACAATATAAGTTTCTTTGTAGAAATGAATTTAAGAGCTTGTTAAGATTTAAATTCTTCAGCGTCTTTGATCTGTAGTGAGTCTTATACTTTGCATTTGATCAGTTGATAAGTATGAATTTTGTCAAGCAAACATTTTGCTTGTTAAGTCCAAATGATGTTGGGAAACTGCGCAAGGGCTTTGAGTGATATAACTATCATATTTATTATTATTAACAATGAAAGAAATTTTATGAAAATCCCATCTGATGGCAGCAGCTACAAGAGTTTTTTACTTGAGTATTTCTTGAATTAGAGGAAAATGTTAGGTTATTTCCATTGAGGGAACTATTTGATGAATACATATCTGGAAGTTTGAGATGGACAGTACTGCACCAAACAGTATTATGCATATATATAAACTATATAATATATAATATATATTATATATTATATACTTTTATTTATATATAATAACAACAACAATAACCCTAGCTAGTACATACATAGCTATATAGATTTTGGAATTTGATAAAATATATATTATATACTTTTATTTATATATAATAACTCTATGATATATATGTTGTGTGTGTATGAGATTGAGAGTGATGGTATATATTGTACAATAAATTGGCTTGTTCAAGGATGCCAAGTACTGTAAAGTATGAGAATGACAGCACATAGAGAAATTAAATAATAAATAATATATAATAATAGTAATAATATATACCTTATGAGAGTTGAATTAATGAGGAAGAGAGAAGGTAAAGAATGAAACAAGAGTGAGTTAATGTATATAGACAAGGATGATTCATAAGGTTTGCTTTTGAGCAAAAAGTTTTATAGCTTCGTGTTAGTAGTGGTGTATTTAATTAACTGCATCGTGTGTCTTGTGTTAGTAGTGTTAGTAGTGGTGTATTTAATTAACTGCATCATGAGCTATTCACCCATTCTTATTATAATCATACATTGAATTGAATTTCTTGTATAGGTCTGACTGGATTGATAACTTTGGATCTCTTTGGAGCTCGTATCATTGACTCTGGTACTACATATTTAGGAGTATGTACACACATCAAACAATTGTTGATTTCCTTTGTTCAATCGATTTTGTCTTGGTGGTTACTAACTTTGTGAATTTGCTATAGGGGTAACTTGTGTATAGTGAAAGTTTGATCGTTTCCCAGCCTAGTTCGACGTTTGGCGTTTTCTTGAGTTCGGTAACATCCGAGGTAAATTTCTTTCTCAAATTACTGGTATTATGATGAATTTGTCTGAAATTGTGTGATTATATATGTTACGTTTTATTGCTTCGGATTCATTCCGTTTATACTTTGCGTTTTGACAGAAACACATTAGTTTTATGTGTTTAGAGAGTTAATATAGGAGGTACTTACTAACTTTGTGAATTGAATTCGCCATAGGGGTTACTTGTGAAGAGTGGAAGTTTGACCGTTGTTGTTTAGCTTAATTAAGACATGGATAAGACATGGATGAATTCAAACCGATTGTCGAAAGAGTACGAGAAAGGGGTATGGGAATTTGTTGAGTTTGCGGTTGCGAACTCTAAAGACCCGCTTCGAATGCCGTGTCCTTGCTTGGGTTGCTGTTATGCCGGGGGTAAGGTTGACGGGAATCAGTTGGGATCTCATTTACTACGGTTTGGAATTGATAGAAGTTATACATGTTGGACAATGCATGGTGAGAAAAGTACCGGGAATGCTGGGTCGAGGTGTAATAGGAAGTATGCTTCAAACGACGATTGCACAGACACATACGATTGTGATCGAGTCGAAGAGATTGCAGAAGCGCTGGAAGAAGATCTAGCGGATTGTCCCAAAATGTTTGAGAGGTTGGTAAGCGATGCAGAGAAACCGTTGTATGATGGTTGTTCAAAATTCACAAGATTGTCTGCGGTGTTAAAGTTGTACAACTTAAAGGCGGACAATGGATGGTCGGATAAAAGTTTCACAGAGTTATTAGCCCTTATGAAAGATATGCTACCAGAGGATAATGTTCTTCCCAATCGAACGTATGAAGCCAAAAAGATGTTGTCTTCTATTGGAATGAGCTATGATAAGATACACGCATGTCCAAACGATTGCGTTTTGTTTCGAAACGAGTATGCAGCGTTGAATGAGTGTCCTAAATGTGGTGCCCCTCGATATAAGAAAAAGTTGTCTCCTGCTAAAGTCTTATGGTATTTTCCTATAATTCCGAGATTTAGACGCATGTATCGTAGTGAGACCGATTCAAGACACTTGACTTGGCATGCAGATGAAAGAATTATTGATGGAAAGTTGCGACATCCGGCAGACTCACCACAATGGAGTAAAGTTGATACTGAATATCCTGAATTTGGAAAAGAAGCAAGAAACCTTCGGTTGTCATTGTCTACTGATGGAATGAACCCGCATGGTATTCAAAGTATCTCGCATAGCACATGGCCTGTGATTCTTATGATTTATAACTTACCTCCGTGGCTATGTATGAAGCGTAAGTACATGATGTTATCTATGCTAATTTCTGGGCCTAAACAACCAGGGAATGACATAGACGTATACTTGGCACCCTTAATCGAAGATTTAAAGTTTTTGTGGGAGAGAGGTGTGGAGGTTTACGATGGGTATAGGAAAGAAAGTTTCAACTTGAGGGCGATGTTGTTTGGAACAATTAATGATTTTCCAGCATACGGAAATCTATCCGGGTACAGCAACAAGGGTCAAAAGGCGTGTCCTGTTTGTGAAGATGAAACCGATACGACACGATTGGCGCTTTGTCAGAAGAATGTCTTTCTCGGCCATCGTAGATTCTTAAATTCTAATCATCACTACCGTGGGTGGAGAAAAGCATTCAATGGAGAGGCCGAACATCGTACAGCCCCGCCTTTTTTGTCAGGTGATCAAATTTTTGAAAAGGTGAAAGATGTGAGCACTCAGTTTGGCAAGCCTTTTGCACATTCAATTGTCAAGGGTGGGTGGAAGAAGAAGTCAATTTTCTTTGAACTTCCATATTGGAAGTCGTTGTACGTAAGACATTTCCTGGATGTTATGCATATTGAAAAAAATGTATTTGACAGCGTTATAGGTACGCTACTCAATATACAAGGAAAGTCTAAGGATGGCGTTAACATAAGGAATGACATGGTAAACATGGGGATGAGAACTGAATTGGGGCCCGTGACGAAAGGAAGACGAACATATCTGCCACCTGCTGTTTACACTCTATCTAGAAAGGAGAAGAAAACATTGTGTAAGTTCCTCAGTGAAGTAAAAGTTCCAGAAGGCTACTCTTCAGATATTAGAAGACTTGTGTCCATGAAAGACCTCAAGTTAAAGAGTTTGAAGACGCATGATTGCCATGTTATAATGGAACATTTTTTACCAATAGGTATACGTTCTATTCTGCCAGAAAATAATAGAAAATAAATAGCAGTGAGTGTAGGAGAGATTCATCGACATTTGAAAATAAATCCTAACTTATATTACAAGGCAAAATAAAAATTAAAATAATATTTAAAAAAAAGAGCCAGAAACTTAGCTTTTTGATTAAAGGCGCGTAATCGGAGAATCTTGATTAATCCTGAAAATTTGAACAAAGAAAGAAAAAGGTTAGTGCATTGATTGATCTAAGCCCTTGATTACAAACCCTAAAAGTTTACAAACCCTAAAGGGTTTGTTAAGAAAACTTATTGTGACCTACAAGGTTTACCAGGCTTAAAAATACCAACAAACCTAAGGCTATCAGGATTGATAAATGCCTCGAGGTTAACAAATATTTAAAACTAATTGATTAAAAGTATATATAAAAATAATAATTTTAATGTTTTATGTGAAAAGTCGAGTGTCGATTAAATTAATAGTTATATGAAATTATTATAATAATAAAAACATTTAAATTAAATAAGAAAACCAAAAGAAATAAAAAGATGTTTAAAAATAAAAAGGAAAATAAAGAAAGGAACTTAGCTGCAATCGTATGCTCCACGTTTCTGAAGGTTCATGGTGGTCCCTCGCGCCCAAGTACGTTGGATCATAGTCTCCAGGAGATCTGATGGAGGTCGTATGACGATGCACCATAGGCCTTGCGTGGGTGCGCGCATTGGATTCACTTGGCTTGCGAATGCTGAAAAAAAAATTTGTCTTTGCCCAGGCTCGAACCTGGGTCTTAATGGTTATCAAGAGAATTCCCTGCCAATTAAACTATGTCTTTTAGTCGTTAATGCAATACATCAGATTAAATAAATATAAAACATAAGGGTAAATGTAAAAGTCAAAAGAATTATCTGAAGTGGGCCCCAAGCATCACGATGAAGCCAATAGCATGCGGAGAGAGACGAGAATTTGTTTGACTGGCCATTGGAATCACCCCACGCGTCAGGGCAAAAGGAAGAGAAAGATACCATCATCTATTGGCCAATTGAACGAAACCACGTGGAAAACAAAGCCCAAAACACTGTTCATCGTCCCTGTAAATGCGTTGTTGTGAAAACGTTTTGGATTACCTGCGGATTTTGATACGAGCTTTTCCGCAGCAAAATACCACGTTTCCAAACCTGCAACTATTAACGTCAAACAACAATATGCAGTGCCCAGATTTATCAAACAAGGTGCCACGAATCCGATGGTATCGTCTGTTTGCCCTAAAACGGCCGGTATACGTAACTACGAAGAACGAGGACCCTCGTGCCCTAACAATGGCCGACGGTCATCCCTGCATCAAAACCTCAAAACAGTGGTCCTAAAGGATCCTATGTACGAGTATGAACATATCTGAATGCATAAATTCGACTTAATTGGCATAGATTAGGAGTTTGAGATTCGAAAGAATAAACAAACCGGTGACGCTTGTGTGCGACGTTCCGGACGCGTTTTGGCTTGAGCGATGGATGGTACTAACTCTTGGGAACCTCAGGAGTGTGAACGAACCGTTGGTCTCGACTGAAACTTGTTGGAGATCGAAATCTCACATTACACTCTTCCTTCAAATTTTTTGACTTCTTGAATCCTAATTTTTTTACGACCAGTCCCCCCCTTCATGCTGCAAGCGTTTGGTATATATAAGGACCACCACTAGGGTTGTTTGTGGGCTTGGATATCAACTTATTGATGAGTTGGAGATTTTATGAAAATATCACGATGAATCTTTCTAAATTTGGTCATTCTTGCTCCACAAGATGTTTCCACGAATTTGGATCCTCCAATAATTCTGTTTGGGCCTTTAATAAGATAAAAAAGCCAAAGTCATGTATTTTACCCCATTTTATTTTGTACTTCCATTCAAATTTTTCTTTGGTCTCTAGTTAAATAAAATCCAAAAAAGTATGAATAAAGGTCACAAAAATGATGTGAATGGATTTGGGGTCCTCATTTGAGTTATAGACAAGTCTGAAGTCCAAAACCTAAGCCCAATAGTCTAAAAACATTAGATCATGTAACTAGGGTTTCATGCTTTCCTTGAAATTGGACCATCTTGTGACGATCATAACTCCCTCATTTTTGTTATACGAAGGTGTTATAGGACTTTTTAGAAAGCTCAAAGAGTCTTTTAAAGGCTACTTTTTGTTTCATCTCAAATGAGTATACCATGTTCAAGTTATGAGCTTTGAGAAAAAATGACTTTTTGCGATCTTTTAGGAGAACCTGTAATGTTTTGATCCATATCTCTCAAATGAAGCATTTTTGTACTTGGCATGTGAGAGAAAATTTTGTAGAGAATCAAATTTACTTCAAAATGAGCTTTGGATGGGAAATTTCTGATGTTCCATGTGAAAGTTATGGCTGGTCAAAGTTGGGTTGACTTTCTCATTAAAAACCCTAATTTAGGAAGTTTGGGTTTTGTTGATTTCTGAACTTTCCTTGATAAATCATGATCAATACTTGATCAAATGATGAATGACACTTCCTAATGATGATGTTGACAAAAAATCAGAAGTTTTGACTGTGGTTTGACCATAGTTGACTTTATAGGTCAACTAGACGATTTTTGATCGTTCGGGCCATTGAGTGGGCAATCTTTTGAACCAGAACTTGAAACTTGTCGTGAGGATATCACGGGGCCTATGAGAGGTCATGGAATCCACTTGAGGTATCAGAAGTTGATTTTACTTGAAGAGACACAAAACCCTAGTTTGAGGATTGTTGTTTAGGAGAGTGTACAGTCCATCAAATGTTGAGCTTCTGCTATTCAAATGAGCTTGAGTTTAAAAATGTGGTGGGCAAATTTTGGGGTATGACAGCGGGACTCCGTTGTCTAACAGATTCCGTTTCGTGTCTTCCGCCCACTGCAGCGGAATGGCAATTGCTTCGGAACCGGAATCAGTTAGACAGCGCTTAGTAGATAGATTCATGTCCACCGGCAATACAGAAAGTCTGCATCTTTGGGCGTATAATACCCGACCAGTAGGGTTAGTTTCTCATTCTTTGTTCATCTAATCTCTGTTTCTTTTGTGTATAGCAAAATTTTCATATAACCTATTGTTTTAATTTATAGAGCACACTGGTTGCTGCTTGCTATCAACCCTATAAGGGAAGTCGTGTATTATCTGAATTCGGTAAATGGTGAATGGACCAATTATCCGGCCACGAAGGACATCGTTGATTTGTAAGTGGGATCGTTCTAAATATATATTCGTGTATATTTATATATTTACTTATTTGTGGGATTGATCTAAACATATGCTTTTATATATTTGTTAATTAGATCAATACAAGTGTTCCGAAGTCAACGGGACGCACAGGTATCTCGAACTAAATCTAACAACATTACTTGTTTCCACTTATAATATATTTATGCTACTTGATAAAACAAGACAACTATAGAATCTTATTTGTTTTTCTATGTAGTGTCCGCAACAACGAAACAGTTACGATTGCGGATACTTTGTTTTGAGGTATATGAAAGAAATCCTTCAGGCGAATCAATTAGAGATTCCGCTCACGGTATGAAGTTATAACTTAAGATAATTTCATATAATTTATTACATTTAACTAAATATATCATTCATATTATGTTTTTGTTTTGTAGTACCTTGACGAATTCCGTGCTACTGCGTACCCGAAGCTTAAATTGGAAGAAATCAAAGAAGATTTGTGTCAATTTTATATTAAGCGCTTTTTCATATAGGATTTGTGTCGATTTGAACTATAATATTATTGATGTTGTAATGATGTATATATATAATTTTGGATATTATAATGGTATATATTAGTATATATATATTGTCTTACTGATGGCTGAAATAATATCGTCGAAAATAAATTACAGGTCGAAAATATTACAGGTTGAAAACATATTACAGGTCGAAAATATTACAGGTCGACTGGGAGGATTAAATTACAGGCTGCACATTAAAATACCTCATTTAGCAACGAAAGCGCTTTTGAAAAGCGCTCTTAAAGGCCCACCTACTAAAGCGCTTCTTTGTAAAAGCGCTGCCAAAGATTAATAAAAAAGCAAAAAAAATAAAAAAAAAAAGCAACATACTAAAGCGCTTTTGGAAAAGCGCTCTTATAGGGGGGGCTATCAGAGCGCTTTTTCCAGAAAAAGCGCTCTTAAAGCCCACCCTATAAGAGCGCTTTTCCAAAAGCGCTTTAGTATGTTGCGTTTTTTTTTTATTTTTTACTCTCACAAGGGGGCCTATCACAGCGCTTTTCTGGAAAAAGCGCACTTAAAGGGGGGCCTACCAGAGCGCTTTTTCCAGAAAAGCGCTCTTAAAGGGGGGCCTACAAGAGCGCTTTTTCCAGAAAAGCGCTCTTATAGGGGGGCCTACCAGAGCGCTTTCAGAAGCGCTTTTGTTAGCTACGCCAGCGCCACCTTTCACAGCGCTTTTAAGCGCTTTTAAAGGCTATAAAAAGCGCTTTTAAAGCCCTTCCTCGTTGTAGTGATATTCTCACCCTTCTGCTGTTTTGATGCTTGAGTGGCATCCTGCAGATTAGCCGCTTTGGTTGTCTTTTGGAAGAGGTAGTTCTCCAGTGTGTCTTGTCGGTCGCTCTGATACGTAACACCGGGGAGTCGGGAGTCTGTTGTTATTTATTTGTATATGACTCTTTTGAACATGTATATGTGATAACGTGCCGTTGTGTATTGTAAACACTTTATTTTGGAAATCTCCTCTTTGAGAGTGAGAGTTATACGTATATATATATATATATATATATATATATATATATATATGTTCATATCTTCCGTGTGTTATGTATCGTTTTATTGGCAGGTGTTGTATGCTTTTGGCATCGCTAATGTCCGTTCGTTTTCTAGGTGTTTGTTTGGTTACTTAGTGTAACATCCTAATTGTGTTGTATGAAATTTTAATACTCTGATATTTTCTTGCCTAAATGCTTTGGGTAGAATTGAGGTGTTACATGGCTTCCACACAACAATTTCCAGAGGATGTTCTTCTTCTAACTCATCAACAAACTGCTTCTCTTCCAGAGGCTTCTAGTTGGTGATAGGATGATACTACTTCCCATCATCATACTCCAAGAAGAGTCCAGTTGGACCAGGAGCAGCAGCCAAACAATCTTTCTGGAGATCCAGAAAGTCAACCTGTATCTCCTCATCAAAAGCTCTCCAGAGCTTTCTAGCAGCTACATGATCCAGCTTGGAATCATGAGCAACCTTTAAAGCATCTAACCCTGAACGTACCTTATACTTTAATAATTCAAAACGAATATCAACAGACGGTTTAGGAGGGTTGATTCTGAGACGGGTGATTGGAGAGTCTGGGTTAAGAATTAAATAAGGTTCAGGTTCTCTAAAGAACAAAGCAGAGGTAGTTGAAGAGGATAGAGAGGATGATGAATGTGCTGTGGAGGTAGATGAAGGGTCATTTATTGGTAAGATTGCAGAAGGAATGAAGGTGGTTGAAAAGATATTTTCAGATGGAATTTGTGGAAAGGCAACAGCTAGAGGTTGGGGGTTCAGAGTTGGTTCAGAATGAAGTGGACGGTTTCTTTTAGTGGTGGTGGAAGAGGATGGAAGTTCAGAAGATGGTGGTCTTTTCTGAGGGGGAAGGTCAGAGGTAGAATGTAAATTGGAGGTGTCTACATTGTCAATGTCTTCTATGAGCTTCTGAAGCTCTTCAGAAGTTCTAGGAACTTTGAGGGACTCTGTTGATACGTATTCAGAACTATTAACAGGTACAAAGTCAGAGATAACAATACCTGAAGGTTTCTTCTGCTTCTTGGCTTTCTTTGCAACAGGACCTTCTTCTGTGACCTTTCTCTTCAGCTTCTTCTGTTTCTTCTTCTTCTTATCCTTTTTCTTTAACTCATCCAAATATGGAAGAGTTCTTCCACAAATCCATGCAGGGTCAACTTCAGATTAATCTCTTACACAAGATTCCAGATAGTGTTAAACTGATTCTGATAGTTCTTCCTTGAACATCTGAGGGAAATCAGCAACTGGAGTCCTTCTGGTCAGAATATCAGGAAACACCTTAGAAGTGGTGGTCACCTTTTGAATAAATTGCATTCTTCTCAAAGACTGAGCAGTCAGAATACTCCCACAAACAATAGTCAGATCTTAAATAGAGCCAGCTGCTCTTAGAGTATCTATCAGACCACTCTCAGTCAGAATGTCTAATACCAATCTTCCCATGGGAATGGTATTCTTCTTAATCTTGGGATACTTCAGACGTTCTGCTTCCCTTGATTCTGTTACATGAGTACACAGATGATTGATCAGAACTTGAGGCAGGTTGATTCTCATACCCTTTCCAATGCAGTACAGAATGAACTGCTGATCCTGACTTATGTATGTTGCAGAATTTGTAGCTTTTCTATGATAGAAAGATCCCAGAATGATCTTTGCCCAAACTCTGTATGAAGGCTTCAAATCTGTAGAGTGAGGTGAGCCTTTCCTAGAAGTAAACAACTCTGAATGAACTTTTTCCCAATCAGTTCTACCAAGGAGAGCACCAGTAATTCCACCCAAACCTTGAAGACTGTATAACTTCCTTATAAGATTCTCAGAGATAACAACTTCTTGCCCTAGCACGAAGGAGATGATAGCAGTTGGAGTAATAGTGGCATGAGTCCAAAATTCCTTAACCAAAAGAGGGTAAACTGGTCCAATTAGACGTTCAAAATAGTTTGCCCATCCTTGAACCAACATATCTGTTTTGATGTTGAAATCATGTGCCTGCAGATTTTCAAAATCAACTATAGATTCACAAAGAACTATCAGTTCGTCGTATGGAATCAAACATGTCTTCAATGGAGTGGAGACAGATTTCTTTTGTTGTTCTTGTTGAGAAGAAGAAACCTTGCGTTGAAAATTGGATGAAGAAGCCAATGAAGCACCATTGAGATTACTGGGTTTCGTAACTTTAGGGTTTTTGAAAAGAGAGAAAAAGAGGCAAAAATGCATAAAACGATGAACAGAGAAGATGAGTGAAAAGAGATGAAATTAAAGAGAGATGCGTTTATATAGGCACGGATTTGAAATAATATGCAATAAAATTCTGAATGTAAGAGATTACAGAATTTGAATCAATCACAATTAATGCTGAATGACGTTAGGAGAGATAACGTGAAATTTGAAAAGATTTGCACAGTTACCTATGGCGGCGTCTCATCAACTGCACGCATGCTTGTCCCTTCAGAATGAACACGTGGTCATCATCTGGAATAGCTGGTGACAACTGTTTTGCTTTAACAGAAATTCGGGATAAACTTAGACATATGAAATGTTAGCAATAACAGAATCAGAATATCTAAATGATCAATATATCCAAAACATCTGATAATAAAATAAATACACATTTCAAATCTAATCCATATATATCAGATCTTCTCAACCTATCATTCTGGACATAAATCCATATTGATATTCTTTAGAATGAACTTAAACCTATCTTCAGCAAGGGGTTTTGTAAAGATATCAGCCCACTGATGTTCTGTATCCACAAAGTTTAAAGAAAGAACACCCTTCTGAACATAGTCCCTAATGAAGTGATGTTTAATCTCAATATGTTTAGCCTTAGAATGTAAGATTTGATTCTTAAATAAAAAAATAGGAAAATTATTATTACAGAATATAGGGATGTTACTCTCATATATCTGATAGTCTTCTAGCTGACTTTTCATCTAGAGCATCTGTGTACTACATCCGGCAGCAGCAACATATTCTACTTCTGTAGTAGAGAGGGAAATTGTGGCTTGCTTCTTGCTATACCAGGAGATCTGATGACTTCCCAGAAACTGACATCTTCCAGAAGTACTTTTCCTTTCAACTCTATCTCCAGCGTAATCAGCATCACAATATCCTACTAAGTTGTATTCTTCAGATCTTCTGTAGACTAAACCAACATTAGTAGTACCTTTAAGATACCTCAGAATTCTCTTAACAGCAGTTAAGTGAGATTCTCTAGGATCTGATTGGAATCTAGCACATAGGCATACACTGAATAAAATACCAAGTCTAGAAGAAGTAAGATATAGAAGAGATCCTATCATACCTCTGTAGAGTTTCTGATCTACCTTCTTGCTTACCTCGTCCTCACCTAATACACACGTTGGATGCATTGGAGTCTTTGCTTATTTGCTTTCTGAAAGATTGAACTTCTTCAGAAGCTCTTTCACATACTTGGTCTGATGAACATAAGTTCCTTCAGAAGTTTGATTAATCTGGATCCCAAGGAAATACTTGAGTTCTCCCATCATGCTCATTTCAAACTCTTCCTGCATAGACTTAGCAAACTCCTTTCCAAGTGTAGCATTAGATGTTCCAAATATAATATCATCAATATATATTTGACAAATTAAAATATCCTTTTTAAAGGTTTTACCAAAGAGAGTTGTATCCACTTTTCCTCTAGTGAAACCATTATCCAGAAGGAAAGAACTTAATCTTTCATACCAAGCTCTGGGAGCTTGCTTCAGTCCGTATAATGATTTCTTAAGTTTAAAAACATGTTCTGGAGACTTAGAGTCTTCAAAACCAGGATGTTGGTGGACATAAACTTCTTCATCTATATAACCATTTAAAAAGGCACTCTTAACATCCATCTGATACAGAGTGATGTTATTCTGAGTGGCAAAAGAATTTAATAAACAAATAGATTCTAACCTGGCCACTGGTGCAAAGGTTTCTGTATAGTCAATACCTTCTTGCTGGCTATATCCCTGAGCAACTAGTCTGGGTTTGTTTTTGATGACTTCACCTTTCTCACTCAGCTTGTTTTTGAAGACCCACTTTGTTCCAATGATGTTAAATCTTTTTGGTCTTGGAACCAGATCCCAAACATCATTTCTTGTAAACTGATTTAACTCTTCTTGCATGGCAATTATCCAGTCAGCATCTTCAAGAGCTTGATAAACAGAAGTTGGCTCAATCAAAGACACTAGACCAAATTGACATTGTGCATTGTTCTTCAGGAATGCTCTAGTTCTGATGGGATCATCTTTCTTTCCAATGATAACATCTTATGGATGAGCAGAGTTGAGTCTAGAAGATCTTCTGAGTGTTGGCTCTTCAGACATTCTAAGATTCTCCAAAGAAGCTGCAAATTGATCTTCTGATACCTCTTTGCTCTTGGGTTCTTCATGATCTGAGTTAGATATATCTATATCTGCAAAATTCTCAAACTGCTTTGGCTTTTCAAGACCAAGCTTATCATCAAATCTGATATTGATTGATTCTTCAACTACAAGAGTTTCAATAATGTATACTCTGTAGCCTTTTGAGCGTTCAGAATATCCAAGTAGAAAATACTTCTGAGCTTTAGAATCAAACTTATGCAGATGATCTTTAGTATTCAAAATATAGCATACACATCCAAATGGATGGAAATATGAAATGTTGGGCTTTCTGTTCTTCCACAATTCATAAGGAGTCTTATTTAGAATAGGTCTTATAGAGATTCTATTCTGAATATAACATGTCGTGTTAATTGCTTCTGCCCAGAAATGCTTAGCCATATTGGTTTCATTGATCATGGTTCTGGCCATTTCTTGTAGAGTCCTATTCTTTCGTTCTACAACTCCATTTTGCTATGGAGTTCTAGGACAAGAGAAATCACGGGAAATACCATCTTTTTGAAATAAATTTCAAAGAATCTCTTCTCAAATTCACCACCATGATCACTTCTGACCTTTATGATTTTGCATTCCTTCTCAGATTGAATCTGAGTGCAGAAGTCAAAGAACACAGTATGTGACTCATCCTTGTGTTTCAAGAACTTTACCCATGTCCATCTGCTATAGTCGTCTATGATGACTAATCCATATTTCTTCCCTCTGATTGATGCTGTTTTGACTGGGCCAAAAAGATCAATGTGCAGAAGTTCTAGCGGCCTAGAGGAAGAGACAACATTTTTAGATTTGAATGCAGGTTTTGAAAACTTCCTTTTCTGACATGCTTTGCAAAGAGCATCTGATTTATATTTCAGATTAGGGAGTCCTCTGACCAGATTGAGTTTGTTAATCTGAGAGATCTTTCTCAATCTAGCATGAGCCAACCTTCTGTGCCAGACCCACTGCTCTTTACTAACAGACATAAGGCAAGTAACCTTTTGATTCTTAAGATATGAAAGATCAATCTTATAATTGTTGTTCTTTCTCTCGCCTGTAAACAGGATTGACCCATCCTTCCGACTAATCGCTTTACAAGACTTTTGATTAAAGATTATGTCATAACCATTGTCACTTAATTGACTTATGGACAATAAGTTATGAGCTAATCCATCTACTAAAAGAACATTAGTTATAGCGGGAGAGTTACCAATGCATATGGTTCCAGAGCCAATGATCATGCCCTTTTGGTTCCCTCCAAACTTTACTTCTCCAGCAGACTTAAGTTCCAGGTCTTGGAACATAGACCTTCTTCCCGTCATGTGTCGTGAGCACCCAGAGTCCAGGTACCATGACATGTTTGCCTTTGTCTTTTAAGCCTTGAAGGAGATCTGCAACAGGAATTATCTTTTCCTTAGGTACCCACATTCTTTTGGGTCCTTTTGGGTTAGTCCTTCTCAAGTTCTAATTGAACTGAGATTTCGCATGAGGTTTCACATAATATCTTTCAGAATGTGTAATGGCATGTTTCCTTGTGTGTGTTATGTGGAAACTCTTAGCATGTGATGTGTGCCTAATATCATGAGAATGGCCATACTTGAACTGGTCATATAAAGGCTTGTATTTTATTATCATCTCATCAACAGGTTCAAGTTTATATGGGGTTTCACCCTCATAGCCTATGCCTATTCTCTTGTTTCCACTTACACCATATATCATAGAGGCTAGCTGACTTCTGCCTATACCTCTAGATAGAAACTTTCTGAAACTCAAGTCATATTCCTTCAGAATATTGTTAATGCTTGGAATAGACTTTTCTGAACTTGAAGATGATTCAACATCTTTAGTTAATTTTGAAACTTTTTCCTTAAGTTAAGAATTTTCTATTTCAAGTCTCTTAGTTTCAGATTCAAAGAGCTTTTTCAGCTTTTTGTATTTGATACTAAGATGATTCTTGACTTCCAGAAGTTCAGATAAGATGGAAACTAAATCATCTCTAGTGAGTTTAGAAAATACCTCATCAGAATCTGAGTCTGATGTAGATTCTGATTCTTCATCAACAGTAGCCATTAGTGCTATGTTTGCTTGCTCATCTTCAAAGTCTGACCCTTGATCAAAAGAATCTGAGTCATCTCAGGTAGCCATTAAGCCTTTCTTCTTTTCAAATCTTTTCTTGGGCTTTTTCCTCTGAAACTTTGGACATTCATTTTTGTAGTGTCCAGGTTCCTTGCATTCATAGCACGTCACCTTCTTTTTGCTAGATCTTCTGTGCTCAGAAGATTCTCTTTTTTCAGGCCTCTTGAAGTTCTTGAACTTTCTCTGCTTGCTCTTCCAGAGTTGATTTACTCTTCTGGATAAGAGAGATAGTTCATCCTCTTCTTCTTCTGATTCTGACTCATCAGAATCTTCTTCTTCTGCCTGAAAAGCGTTAGTGCATTTTTTATTATTAGATTTTAATGCAATAGACTTACCTTTCTTCTGAGGTTCATTTGCATCCAGCTCAATCTCATAACTCCTCAGGGCACTTATCAGCTCCTCAAGAGACACTTCATTCAGATTCTTGGCAATCTTGAATGCAGTCACCATGGGTCCCCATCTTCTGGGTAAGCTTCTGATGATCTTCTTTACATGATCAGCTTTGGTGTAGCCTTTATCTAGCACTCCCAATCCAGCAGTCAGAGTTTGGAATCTTGAAAACATTGCTTCAATGTTCTCATCTTCCTCCATCTTGAATGCTTCATACTTCTGGATTAGAGCTAAGGCCTTTGTCTCCTTAACTTGAGCATTTCCTTCATGAGTCATCTTTAGAGATTCAAAGATGCCATGAGCTGTTTCTCTGCTTGTTATCTTCTCATACTCAGTGTAACAGCCCGATTTTATTAGATATTTTATTTATTAGCTTATTTGTGTGTTTTATTAATTATTTGTTTATTTAATTATTATATGGTATTACTAGTTAAATGAAATATCTAATCATATGCATATTTGTGTTTTATGGTATAATTAGGTTATTAGTAGTATACTATGTATTGGGCCTAATTAATAATTGGATGGGTGGGTAATAACATAACTAAGCCCATTAAGAGAAAGATAGTAGAAGAGGAAAACTAGGGTTTTAGAGATAACACAATTTGGGGGAAAGGAAGAGAAAGAAGAGAAGAGAGGAGAAAGAACATAGAAGAGAAGAAGAAGGAAATTGTAGATTTCTTGAAGAGGGTGGATTTAAGAGTTAGAGGTAAGGGTTTGAATCCAAGTTCTTATAGACTATATGATTGGGTAATGTGTGTTGTTGTGATTATCTCTTCATCTTTACCATTTCATGGAAACATAGAAAAGTTAGGGTTTATGAACAAATGCATGAATTTATGATTTGAAATGTGTTTTAATTGATGTTTGATGATGTTATGATGTTAGAAGAACCATAATATGTGTTATATTGGTGGTTATAACATGTATTCTATTGTTGTTCGTGATGATTGGTGTTTTTCAACCACAATATGTGTTATATTGGTGGTTATAACATGTTTTCTGTGATTTGAGATTTTCTGAAATCGCCAATTTGCGCCGCGAACTTTGTTCGAGCCGCGAACTGCTTGGCAGAAACTCAGGAAGATTTGATTCACTCAGTTTGCGCCGAGAACTTTGTTGGCGCCGCGAACCCTATTTTACAAAACTTTTTCCAAACTTTGAAAGGCCATAACTTTTGATCCGTAACTCCTTTTTAGGTGCCGTTTGAAGCATGTTGAAGCTTAAATAATTGTCTTTATGATAGAATAGAATGGATTGAAATTTCATTAATTAATTATGATGATAATTGAGAATAATATGTCATTATGGATGTATGTTATGGATGAGTTGTTTATGATTAATGTTCATGGATGTATTATGTGGTATGATAACCGTGAATTATGTGATTGATTTCTAAATGCTAGTTGATGTGGAATAGTTTAAATTGGGTGTTAATATATGGATAACATGTGATTACTTATGTGTGCATTATGAATTAATGACTTATGGGTAATATTCATAGATGTGTTAAGTGATGTGATATCCATGATATGTTGGAATGAATATATGTATTTATATGTACTATTTAATGTATCTTGCTGATGATGATCATTTAAATGTGTTTGTATCGAGATGTGGATTGAATAAATGATAATGCTAGACTTGAATACATGTGATTGATTGATGTGTGTTAGTTTATGCATTGTTTGGAAGAGAAGCCATGTTGTGTAATGTTGTGCAAAGTTGTAAAGATGTGATTGTGTAGTTTAAGAGATAGAGAGATCGTCTTAAATGCATGAGTCTTATTTTGTTGCACAGGTAAACAAACATGAGTCTTTGAAAGTGGCAATGTTGGGTAATCTCGCGAAGGTTATTTACTTGTCCCAAACCTAACGAGTATGGGGTTTGAAAGCTTAACGAGTATGGGGCTTTGAGGTGGTTATCTTGTCCGTAGAGAGTGGCAATCGGCATGACCGGAAATGATAACGGAGGGATCCACATGCATATCGCGTTGAGTCACACTTGAGTCGCACGTGTCGGTGTGAAGGTTATTGTTGGTGTGATTTATGTGATATGAATTGTGTGGAATGATGTTGATAGATATGCATATATGTGGATTTGGTGATTCATTTGATATGAATTGTTGTTGTGTTATGAATGTGATATATGTGATTTGGAACACATGTGATATAGATGTGAATTTATATGTATTAATGATATATGTATATATATGTGGATATGTGAATCATGTTCGATCACTTAGAATTGAATGAGCTATGTTGTATGACATGACCATGTGAATCTTGATTAATTGCATATGATGCATGTTTATGGGGAGAGTGATGAATTCTTGAAATGTATTCTTATTGTATTTTACATTTCCCATTATTATGTTTTATATAAGAAGTTGAATTCTCACCCTTCTGTTTGAATGTTATCCTTTGTTAGTAACGTGCAGGTTTTGTGGATAGTGACGCTTCGAAGGAGGCTTAGCATCGAGATTTAGATCTCTAGTAGGGTGTCGTGACTAAGTAGTCACTTGTGCTCTGGTCATATGTAACACATGGGAGTTGGGTTTTATGTTTTTATGACTCGATATTATGAGATATTTGTTTACTCATATTGTATTTGTATTTGAATATGTTATTTGGTTAATGTGTTGCCTTAATCGAAGATGTTGAGACATGGTGGATGATGTATGGGAATCATCCTATTTTACCATTTATTTGATGAGATGATTATTCCGCTGTGGTTTGCATGTTGTTTTAAAATCCCGTGTTATTTGGAAATGACCATTGCATGTTTAAAAATAAAATATTTGTTCTATTTTGAAATGTGTGTAACGCCCTCGTGAGATGCATGCTTCCTTACTCTGATTTACGCAAATATATGCCTTATTTGTTTAGTATAGAATTGGGGGTGTTACACTCAGCATGAGAGATAGAATTTAGCAATATGGTCCTTGACTTGTGATGATTCTTGAATTCTTTCTTTTGGTCATCACTCATAGCTTGCCTTTTAATCTTGACTCCACGAGTGGTTACAGGATGTGTGTAACCATCCAACACTAAGTCCCATAAGTCACCATCTTGACAAAAAGTAACTTTCAAGTCTATCCTTCCAATACTCAAAATTTTCACCATCAAAGACTGGTGGTCTATTGTAACCATTGAAGCTACTGCTTCCATTGTTACGATTGTTGTTTTGTTCCGGAGTAGGAGTAGATGAAGTTGTTTCAGCCATTTTGACTTTGTGTTTTTCTCCCTGAATCTTTTGTCTCACACGGTTAAGTGCTTGCACCTAGAACCGGCGCTCTGATAGCAATTGAAGGAGTGAAAAACACTTAGAAAGGGGGGGGATTGAATAAGTGTAACTCAAAAACTTGGAAGATAAAAACAATGAACACAATTATTTTTATCCTGGTTCGTTGTTAACCAAACTACTCCAGTCCACCCCTGACAAGGTGATTTACCTCAACTGAGGATTTAATCCACTAATCCAACTGATTACAATGGTTTTCCACTTAGATGCCCTTTAAGTCTACTAGAGTCTACAGATCATAACTTGATCACTCTAGGAAATCTTTTACAATCAATGTAAAATAAATGTTTACAAGAGTTTGATTTGCTTCTAATAAAGCTGTAATCACAACTATGATATTTCTCTTAAGTTCTAATACTTAACACTCACTAAGATATTACAAATTTGTGAGGTTGAAGATGAAGTTCTTTAGCTTTTGATTTTGACAGCGTTTCTGTAAGTTTGTGCAAGTGTTGTGACCTACTTCTGATCAGAACTTCTATATATAGGCGCTTGAGAGGAAATGACCGTTGGGAGCATTTAATGCTTTGCGTGAATAGTACAATGCTGCATTTAATGTTTCACACTTTTGTCAACTACCTCGAGCCATGCTTTTGCTGCTTTTACTGACATTGCCTTCTGTAGCATCTAAGGTTCCTTTTTGTCAGTCAGAGATTTGACGTTACAGCCTTTCATCTTGTACTTTCTTCTGGACTCAGATTTGTAGATAACAACGTTTGAATATCAGAGTCATCAGCTTTGGTGCAGAGCATCATCTGTCTTCTGACTTTGAAGAGCTTTGAGCGTGATAGCATCAGAGCTTCAGAGCTTGTGCTTCAGACTGCCATCTTCTGATGCTTTCCAGTTCATGTTCTGATTCTGCATGACCATCTTTTGATGTCTTGCCAGAGCATGTTCTGATGAAGCCATCCAGAACTTTATGAGTCAGTGCTTTTGAAGGCTGATTTGTGCATACTCTTTATATATTTCCTGAAATGGAAAACGTAAAGGATTAGAGTACCACATTGTCTTATACAAAATTCATACTTAGTTTTATCATCAAAACTAAGAATATTGATCAGAACATTTCTTGTTCTAACAATGGTGAGATCTAGTATGACCTACAAGACAAAAGTCTTGGTCTACAACGAGACTCCGCTTAAGGGAGCCCCTCGTGCCTTTTCCCTTATGCGTTATCCATGATACCCTTAAGGAAATAACCCTTTTGGGGAGGGTAAAATATTCGTAAGATGAACTTAAGAGCCTACATATACTAGGGTTATCGTTTATGTATTTCTTTCCCAAGAAACCTGTAAGGGTTCTCTTTTATCTATTTATCCCAAAAATCTTATATGGTATTCACTGCCCTAATCCCTTCAGGATATTCACTACCTGTATAGGGTATTCCCTTTTGTATATATATTCCAAAACTGGTATAGAGTATTACTATCCTAGCCCGTTTAGGATTCCGTTTTTGTCATATTCCCTAGCCTGTAGGGATCTCCTCTTATACACCATAATCCCTAGCATGTAGGGATTACCTTTTCTATATCATAAATCCTAGCCTGTAGGACTTGCACCTATCCATCACATTTTCTAGCTTGTAGGAATTTTCGTCGGCCTGTCCTTAGCTTGTAGGGATTTTATTATGCCCGAAGACATTTCTAAATTCCGTTTAGGTTTCCTTAGGTTAGTCATAATCCCTAGCCTGTATGGGTTCCTTTTCTATATAACATTATCCATAGCCCTTATGGGGTTTCTTTATGTCAATAATTATCTCTCCAGGCATCCCTGTGCTTGCAACACGTGGCCTTCAACAGGCCAAGTGGGTGGACTGCTATCCATCAATTTTTATTTCGTTTTTCCCCATTTCTGTTACGCATAGCATTGCATTATTATTTTCAAATTCAATTTATATTTCCTACACAATCACCTAATCATGTTAATCTACCCATTAACCCAATCATACTAACCCATAATAATAATAAGGATTCTCCCCCTTACCTCTTCAATTTTTCTTCAAACCCTAGTTGCTCCTAGTTCTTCCCCTTTCTTCCTCTTTTCTTTTTCTATTTTCTCTACCTCTATCCGTGAGAAATAAAGGAATGAATAGGAACTAGGTCACTCCCTCATTCTAACCTTTACTAAGTTATACTGTATAGGCCTAAATATAACACCCTCTATTTACTCCCAACATCAATAAATAAGCCTAATATAATATATACTATTTATTATTTCTATTTTAGCTACTAAATTAAATAACACCAATAATTAAATAGACACAAATATACACACCAAATCAATTAATTCAATTAATTATTATATCTCATAACAATTAAATAATTAATTAACACACCAAGTAAAATCAAATAAAATAGTATAATCATGTAATAAAATAAATACTAAAAATTGGGTTGTTACATGCTTGGTCCTGCTGTGTTGAATGGGAATTTTGGATATATTAATAGCGCTCAAGTTGTCATAATGTCATAATATCCGGCTTGACATTATATTCAGTCAGCATTTGTTTCATCCAAAACAGTTGTGAGCAACTGCTTCCTGCAACAATGTATTCTGCTTCAGCAGTAGACAGAGACACACGGTTTTGTTTCTTGCTAAACGAGGATATTAAATTGTGTCCTAAAAAGAAACATCCCCCCTGAGGTGCTCTTTCTATCATCAGCACTTCCTGCCTATTCAGCATCACAGTATCCAATTAGCGCAGACCCAAATCCATGAGTGTATAGCATACCGTAGTCAGTTGTTCCATTTACATACTTTAGAATCCTCTTCACCTGATTAATGTGCCTAACTTTGGGTTCAGCCTGATATCTTGCGCACACTCCCATAATAAAGGCTATGTCTGGTCTACTGGTTGTAAGATACAGAAGGCTACCTATCATGCTTCTGTACAGACATTGATCCACACAAACCCCTTTCTTGACCTTTGAAAGTTTTAGATGAGTAGGAGCTGGCGTTCTCTTGTGACTTGCATTCTCCATTCCAAAATTTTCATAATATTCCTAGCATATTTGCTCTGAGAAAGGAAAATTGAGTCTTCCATCTGTTTTATTTGAAGACCCAGAAAGTAGGTTAGTTCGCCAACGAGACTCATCTCAAATTCTGAGTGCATCTGTTGTATGAAAAGTTGAACCATCTTTTTTGTCATCCCACCAAACACAATCTCATCCACATAGATCTGAGAAATCATGATATCTCCTTCGATTTCCTTAACAAAGAGAGTTTTATCAATCCCACCTTTCCTGTAGCCATTTTAACTAAGAAGTTCTGTCAGTCTTTCATACCATGCTCTAGGAGCTTGTTTTAATCCGTACAGTGCTTTATTCAATCTATACACATGATTAGGATAGCTTGGATCTACAAATACTTTTAGTTGTTCTACGTATACTTCTTCATTTAGATAGTCGTTCAGGAATTCACTCTTCACGTCCATTTGGAAAAGTTTGAACTTGAGAATGCATGCTACTCCTAACAGCAATATATTTGATTCAAGTCTAGCCACAGGAGCAAAAGTTTCATCAAAGTCAACACCTTCAATTTGTGTGTACCCTTGAGCAACTAGCCTTGCCTTATTCCTAGTTACCACACCTGTCTCATTAGATTTATTCGTATACACCCATTTTGTTCCAATGACATTTGTTACTTCAGGATGGGCAACCAGATCCCTAACTTCATTTCTTTTGAATTGTTCTAGCTCTTCCTACATTGCATTGATCCAAAACTCATATGTCAAGGCTTATTTAACATTCTTAGGCTCAATCTTAGATACGAAGCAAGAATTAGAAATGATTCCTCTGGATCTAGTTGTATCTCCTTGATTTGGATTTCCTATGATGAGGTCTCTAGGATGATCTTTTTGCAGTCTGATAGAAGGACCCTTGTTAGTTGGATCTGACTTTGGTTCATCTTAAGCAGGAGTAGGTTCAGAATTCTTGTCTGGTTGGATTGAATCAGCAGCTCTTTCTGACCGAAGATGCTCAGTACTTTGATCAGAAGATTGTGTAGTTGTTTCAATTCCGAATGTTCCAACATCATCCTGGACATCATCCATTTCAATCCATCCTTTATCATCAATTACAACATTTATGGATTCCATCACCACTTTAGTCCTAGAATTATAGACCCTGTAGGCTCTGTTGTTCAAGGAGTAGCTCAGAAATATACCTTCATCACTTTTGGGGTCTAGTTTTCTTCTTTGTTCACGATCAGACAAAATGTAACACTTACTTCCAAATACATGAAAGTATTTGACAATGGGCTTTATCCCTTTCCATATCTCATACAACCTATTGGTTGTTCCTTTTTGTAGAGTGACTCTGTTATGAATGTAGCAGGCAGTACTCATAGCTTCAGCCCAAAAATGACAAGGAAGTTTCTTCGCATGTATCATAGCTCTAGCTAATTCTTGTAACGTCATGTTCTTGCGTTCAACAATCCCATTTTGTTGGGGGAGTAATAGGAGATGAGAATTCGTGATTGATTCCTTCAGAAGAGCAAAAATCCGAAAATTTTTTATTCTCAATTTCTCTCCCATGATCACTTCTAATTCTAATGATATTGCTCCCTTTTTCTCTCTGAAGCTTTGACATAGATCCTTGAAGGCATCAAAGACTTCTGACTTGTCTCTTAGGAAAATGACCCAGGTGTATCTGGAGTAGTCATCAACAATTACAGAAGCATATTTCTTCCTCCAAGACTTTCAACCTGCATAGGGCCCATCAAATCCATGTGAAGCAGTTCAAGGACTCTTGATGTGGTGAGATGTTCAACTTTTTGGTGTGACATCCTGGTTTGTTTTCTAACCTGGCATTCACCATATATTATGGCTTCTTCTATTTTCATCTTGGGAAATCCTCTCACAGCTTCCTTTGAAATGATTCTTTGCATGCCATATCTTAACATCATCTTCTTTTACTAGATTACAATTAGAAGAGTGACTTACTTCTTAAGGAGTCCATAGGTATCAGTTATCTTTAGACCTAACTCCTTTCATGATAACTTCCCTTGTTTTGTCAGTGACAAGGCACTCAGACTTGTTGAAGTTTACTTTGTATCCTTGATCACATAGTTGACTTATGCTGATTAGATTGGTTGTCAATCCTTTCACAAGTAGTACATTGTTCAGATTGGGAACTCCTACACATTCCATATTTCCTATCCCTTTTACTTCACCTTTGGATCCATCACCGAACGTGACATAGCTAGAGGAGTGAGGTTTTACATCCACCAGTAAGTTCATGACATGAGTCATATGTCTAGAACACCCGATGTTGAAATACCAGTCATCTTTGGTAGAGACTCTGAGAGATGTATGAGCAATAAGACTAGCATACATACTCCTAAATGTCCAATGTGTCATCTTCTTGTTGTAGCCACCAGTCTTCCTGTATTTAAAGGGATATGAAGATTTTGGAGGATTGTACATCCTAAAACAGGATGATCTTGTATGTCCAAATCGTCCACATTGACTACACATCTGATATTGAGACTGTCTTGAGGTGTAACTAATGCACCTCTTATCCACATGTTGAGACATTTTTTTTGGACATTTGTACCATAGTTTTATGGTTTCTAGGGTCTGAACTCGCCTCTCCCTCTCCTTGAGATCATGAGTATGATTGTTTTCGTCTGTTCCTTTTCTTTGACGAGTTTCGTTTGGACTGTCAAGCCAATTGTTTAGCATTTTGGCACCTTTGTGAACTTGGTTGAGCTCAGATTTTAGAAGGCTTATACTTTCTTCTAGCTCAACAACCTCTCTCAGTCAGTTCATGTTTTCTGCCTTTAGCTGATGTGCTTTGGTATCTCTGAGGCATAGCTTTTCGTAAGTTGTTGCGAATCTCTGAAGAAGTTGTTCTTCACTACATGAGTCTTTATCGAGAGGACACGTGCTTGTCAATGCCTTCACAAGCTTAGTAGATTCTTCTTCAGTTTCACTTTCAGAATCCTCTTCAGACCATGTTACAGATAGACTTTTCTTTCTTCATTTGATATATGTAGGACATTCAGATCTGATATGACTGAATCCTCCACATTCATGACACCATACTCCTTTCATTTGAGTGTCCTTTTCTTCAGACTTTCTCTTTCCAACATCAAGAGGATTTTGAGTGTAGACAAGTTGTTCTATACATTTGATCTTGAGTTGTTTCCCTTCTGCTTCATGACTTGATTGAATTGCCTTCCAAGCAGAGCTATTGCATTGGATATATCTTCAACCGACTCCAGATTCCAGTCTTTTAAGTCACTTTCAGAGCTGGCCATGAAGGCTATGCTTTTGTTCTTCTTTTCAGCTCTATCATTAATGCTTAGCTCGAAAATCTGTATTGATCCTACTAGATCGTCCAACATCATCTAGTTAATGTCTTGAGCTTCTTCAATAGCCGTCACATTCATGTCAAATCGATTGGGAAGAAACTTGAGCATCTTTCTTACCAGTTTTTCTTCGGGAATCTTTTCTCCCAAGGCACTCGATGCATTAGATATTTCCAGGATATTCATGTGAAATTCATGAATGATTTCCTTTTCTTTCATGCTTAGATTTTCAAATTGAGTGGTTATAGCTGAAGTCTTGACATCTTTACCTTAGAGGTGCATTCATGTTCTGTCCTGTGAATTTTCCATGCATCTTTGGCCACTTCACATGTGTTCACAAGCCTAAAGATGTTATTATCAATTCCATTGAATATGGCATTCAAAGCCTTAGAATTGGAATGCGCAAGTTCATCGTCTTCTTGGTTCCAGTCTACCTCGGGCTTTAGCACATTCGTGGGTTGTTTGTCTGTTCCCACAATGACTGGATGTTTCCAACCTTTCATGGATGCCTTCCAAACCTTGATATCTATATATTTTAGGAAAGCTACCATGCGAGGTTTCCAATAGTCATAGTTGCTACCATCCAGAATAGGAGGTCTATTCAGAAATCCAACTTCCTTGTCCATCGTGCCAGAAAGTAACCTCCATAGATATCATTCAGATGCAGAGCAGAGTGCATGCTCTAATACCAATTGAAATTCAGGTATCAGATATGAGATGTCAAATGAGATGTCACGACACTATATATGAGGTATGAACAAGTATAATCACAACAGTAGTAATTGCGTAGAAGGTAAATAACACAACGATATGTTTAGCCAGTTCGGAACAATCCTTCCTACTCTAGGGGCTACCAAGCCAGGATGAAATCAATATCCAATAGTATCAATTCGAAGTTAAACAGTCCCAGTTTACCCTTCTCACTTAATCACTATCCTTCCGATGATATTTACCTAATTCTCACATAGGTATGAGGCCCTCCTCAAATCCCTTCCAGTCATAATCCCGTTACAAATGTTCTTCCTTAGTGTGGTTTAGAAAAATGCATGCCAACAATCAGAGAGCCTTCACTTCATATATGGCGTGGAAGCATCCTTGGGCATCGCACCTCAAGGACAACCACATATAAGTAACAAGCATCGCACAGGTTACTACCCTTATGTCCATTATGTAATCTCTTGTCCATGACACAACCTTATTAGTTAACATCCACATGATAATAGGATACCGATAGTAGCTACTTAGGGAAAAGGGGAATAACAATCAACTTCCATTTTAGACTCTTGGTTAAGCTTCCTAAGGTTCATCTTATCAAGTTTTGCTTTTATTAACCAAATTACAAGATATACACTTGGATTTTAGTAATAATTAAGAGTGTGTTAAAGTTATGGAAGCTTAGGCATCTCAGAGCCTTTTCCGTTAGCTTTCCAATGCCTCTGACGGCGCCTAATTCTGAGTTACGAAACTCCGATAATGATCAAAACAGTAAAGGGGTGATTTTGTGTGAGGTCCAATCGATTTGCACTAGTGTGCAATCGATTGCTCACTAAACTAGAAGCACCGAAAGTCAATTTTTCACAGTGCAATCTGACATACCCCAATTTTTGACCCGCATTTTATGTATCCATTTGCATTTCATTTGAAAATCATCAAAAAAATATGTATGTGTTCATTTTGGGTGTTTTATTAGATTTTTCGATTAATAACATTTTATTCACTTACTAACTCTTTTTTGATTAAAATGTTAATTGGAATTCAATTTAGTTTTTCTGGATTGAATTTTCATTAATTTCTTAATCAAATATTTTGTTATATTTTTTGTTCTATTAATTTTTGTAGGTGCAATTAAAGGGAGATCCATTATCAAGGGAATTGTCCAAAGCCCATTTGATTTGTTTGCAGACCCATTATCATTTTGTTCAAAGTCTTTGAGCCAATTTTTATGAAGTAATGAAATTCAAGTGGGTCGCATTGGAAGGATTACACGGTTTCTATGTGCAGTAGCATTAAATCCAATTTCCAATTTCACTACAAATGGTTTCCTATTACAAATTGACCATAGAAATTATAACAACATTGCATCGTAGCCTTCCATTCAACATTCATCAAAGGGCTTACAAGCAATTTAAAAAATATCATTCCACACTACAATAATGATAAAAAAAGAAGATTCAATTTCCCCAGCTTTCACACAATACAAAATGCGTTTCCTTCTGCAGGCCACGATTTGGTTTCCGCCTTATCACGCTTTGATCATTTTCACACACTTGAGCAACCAACTTCACATGTATTTCACAAATTCTCAGGCCTATAAAACCATATGATCAGAGTTAGAAAAGAGGAGGAAAAAATGTATAGAAACGCTGCCCAATTGAAACCAGAAAAACTCTCCCTCCAATTCATATTCAACCTGCACCTTCTTCAACATACATACAAAGACCATTCATAACACCACTTTCGTTACCTCTTTACAGATCCAACTTCCATCCATAACCTCACCAACTCGCCTTCAAACCTTTAATCAAGTAAAATCGATTCACCTTCATAAACTAACCTTCATTTGCTGAATCTTCTTCCTAACATCACTCAAACATCACAAAAATTTCCTTCTAAATCCTTCAACATTCAAATGCCATTGTTCACCTTCATATTGACCTGAAATAAATTCTTCAAACACCTTCAAATTCAACCATCTACAAACTTCAGAAAATAAATAAACCTGCAAACTAACATCAGCCTTCGACCTTCAACACATCCCGCATCCTCATCGTAAAGCTTCAGCTACAGTAAGTCACCATCAACATCACAACTGTCATCGTTCAACTTTCAGCAACAACATCACCGAACGCAACTTCATCATGTCTTCGCAACGGATTCAACGTCCAATCGCGTCACCATCATTTCCTTCAACTCAATGAATAGTTACAGAGCAAATCGAATCATCTTCCGGTCCAGCTTTCATCAGCGTCATTTAACGTCTTCATCACAACATATCGCAAAAATCACTTAAGTTGTTGTTACTTCTATTTGAAAGATGGAACGGAAAATGGAGAAGCAATGGAAGTATGTTAGAGCGTAAACAGTGAACAACAAAGATCGTGAAGTGAGGAATTGAATTATGTTGGACTATGGAGAAATTTTACAGAGTGCTTGTAGATAAATTTATTCAAACAGATGAAGAAACTATTCATCTTACATTAAACTTTCTCAAACGTCTAAGTTGCAACAACATACAACAGGTGAACATGAACCTCCTTTTGCATGACCCAAGTCTACTTGATAATAATGGTTACACCGTGCTGGTTCAGTTGGACAAAAATTTGTAATAAAATTTTTTTCTTCTCGGAATCACTTTCTCCTAAAACAATCATTAAAATTCCATTAGAAATAATAAACGAAATTGTCAACTTCTAACTTTCCAAAATCTTGTATTTCATAAAATTAGTTATTCTTAAACACAACATACGTCATTTAATATATCTGATAGTATCCTATCATCCAAGTGCTTTTATTAAAAAAATAAAATAAAGCAATGAAAATTGAGTTATAGATATAGATTATCACCTGAAGCAATGCAAATAATCAAAAATGCTAAAAAGAGAGTCTTGTAGAATTCCATTTTATTTGTAAGTGTGGAAATAAGCTTCTTGCAATGGCCTTATTTATAATGAGGGAGTTAAATTAGAACATTAGGAAAATAGAGCAAATTTGAGACAATCATAAGTGGTGAACAAAAGCAGAAAATAGATTACACAAAGAAGAGCTAAAATAGAGAGACGTGTAAACTCCAATTTAGCTGTGAAGTTGTAGAAACATAATGAGTGTGTACGAGTCTCAGAGACCTAACTACACTGCCATATATACTGTAAATTTGATGGCCATCTCAATATTAAAATGCAATAGTGAAATATTAAAAAATAAAACAGTTCTATAATATTTAAGTATTTTTTTCTATCAATAAAATTATTTCAGATAAATTTATCCTCAACTGACAAATGACAAGTAATCACAAGATTTTAATCTTACTTTAACCATTACAATCATATCACATTGTCAGTGGATATAACTTTAATTTTTAACTTTTTTAGAACAAAAAATATATTCTATCAGAAAATGATAAATCAATAAAATAAAATGGAACAAATATCTCCCGGAAGGAGGATTTCAGAAAAGTATCATCATAAACAGTAGCACCAGCCGCTGCAATTATATCATCTATCATATCTAATCTTTTCATTTTTTCCATTTTTGTTTAAACATTGCTTTTTCATTTTTATAATTATTTTTCACTTTATTTCCTTTCTTGTTCAATCTGCCAGACCCATTAATTTTATCTCATACTTTTTTTTTCTTAACAGTTTATGCTATTAGGACAGGTGTTAGCTATGTAAGGAGCATCTATAGACCAACCTAAAATTTGTTCCCAACCATTTTTAAAATTTTTGGAAATTGAGATAGTCATCCATTACCGTCACACACCATGTTAGAATCCCAATTATGTATATTTTGTATATAAGTTTTGTGGTATTTCTTAAACTCTTGTGCCAAATTTGATTGCCTTTTGATATATTAGTATGTAAATAAATAACTTTGTGTTTATTTTCTATTTAAGTTAGTTTATTAACTTTTGTAATGTGTTCTATAGGTTTTAGCAATTTTTGGCAAGATGGAATGAAAAGAAATGGTCAAAACAAGCTTGCAATGAGGTTGGAAGACCAAAAGAAGGAGTTTTGTGCAAGAAGGTCCGCTCAGCGGAGTCCAAGCGGACCTGGACAGAAAGTTTCCATCAACAAGTCCGCTCAGCGGAGTTCAAGCGGACATGGGCAGAGACGAGTAACAAAGTTGGCTCCGCTCAACGGACCTTGAAGACAAAGCAGATATTTTGGCTATCCCGCTCGGCGGACCTGTTCCGCTCAGCGGACCTACTTTTTCAACTTTTGTTCTTAGCCACATAAAATTGATGATTAAGAGTAATTAGCATAACTTTTATCATAAGACACTTAGAGAAAAAAAGCTAGGGCAAGAGAAGAAGAGAAAAACCATTTTCTTAAGAGTAAATCAAGATTTTCCAACATCTTTCTTCAATCTTCTTGAGTTTGATGTCACTAAATCTTGGTTTGTTGCTTGTTGTTGAAGCTTCCATGGATATGAAGGGCTAAGTTTCATCTTGTATCAAGATTAGAGGTAGTTAGTTTATAAATATGTACTTTCTTTGATCTATTATGTATGAACTTGGTTAATGATCAATACATGGTGAATATCTTGTTGTTTATGTTTCATTTATTGTTTTGGATCACTATTGAGAGATATGTTTCAAAGCTAGACCTAAAAGATATTCATCTATCAATAAAAAACTCTAGAGATAGATTTGTGAGTTGATAATCACATGTATCAAGCTTTTAAGATTATCACGTTGATTGTCGGCATGAGAGATCATCTGACGGTTAATATGATAATAATCACGGTATTGCTTTAGAGATAAACGGTATCGAAAGGATACGTGATTGTATTAATCATTAATAGGTTCATATATATGATCATTAGAGTACATATGAAGCAAACTAATGAACACTAATCTTGACACAGTTTTCTCAAATCATTTTCAAACCCTATTTTATTGTCTTTACTTACTTTGCATGCTATTAATATTTCATGTCACCAAACTGTTACTCAAAACTTAACTCAAAATACACTAAGCTGTAGAACGGCGATAATATCGCATCAATCCCTGAGGAGACGATACTAGAAATATTTATCCTATATTTTTCTAACACACCACATGTTATTTTCTTTGTTATAAATACAGATCTTGAATAGCTAACTTGTGTTCAAATAATCTTGAAACAAAACAAAAACTTCTATAATGTCTTATCCTAAATTAATTAAAACTAACACATTCAATTATTAAACTTAATGATTACAGACACATTAAAAAATCAAATGACTAATACTAAAATAAATATTTTATAATTTTGATACATAAATCAAATGACTAATCCTAATCCGCAATATTAAGTGATTGAACTTGGAGATGGAAGGAACCTTTAAGGTGATTCCATCTTTTACTTCTTTTTATTTTGGTCAATGAAAATCTTCGATATCATTGAAATTCTTTTGGATTATTGATGAAGATGAGACCACTATCTATTTTCTTTTCGTGCGGTATTGCTTTCGGAGAATGATCTATATATCGTTTCTCTCGCATGCATTAGCACAAAAACTGTTGACCGGCCTCGTTTTAGGGTGACTTCTACATAAGTCACTTGGTGATCTGCTTAACATAACGCAACATTGTCTCTAAATCGAAAAAGATCAAATATGGTAGAGAATGCATGCGGTTGGTTTAAGACTTATGGAAGTTTATCGTGTATTCGCTATGATTTGGTTGATGGGTGTCTGTTTAGAGGGTCCTAAATGAACTGCAAGTGCACAACCTATCGAACTAATATAAAAGATTATCGAACCACAGAGACCAATCGTCAATCTATCAATCCTATTACTAAGGTGCTTATCTAAGGTAAATCAATATAGTTGAATGGGTGCAGTACAAGGAAAATAAAGGTATATAGTAAATAACAAATAAAAGCAACGGGTTCGAATGTAAATCACGTTAATCCGACAATGTTCCAGTTATACATGTATAGAACTACTTATGAGGCAATATTTTCTAATTATAGAAAGAAATGATTTAACGAGAACTTGTCCGTTTCGCGTATGTCATACCCCAAAATTTTCCCATCTCATTTCTCCTATCAAAGCAAGACTCAAAGACACACTCTCCTAGACAAGGGCTCAATGAATTAAGGTTTTGACTTCCCTGAAGAAAATCAATGAATCAAAGTCTCCAATGGATCTCATATGGCTTATGATGTTTCAAATCATCTCTATGGCAAAATACCAGCTTCAATTCAAAGGATTGCTCAGTCAATTGTTCAGAAAATCAACAGTCGACTAGTTTGACTAGGGGTGTGCATGGATCAATAACCAAACCAAATTGAACCATATATATGGTTTGGTTTGGATCTTAAAACTATTTTACTAAAACCGGTTTATTTTTTTAAAACCGGTTTACATATGGTTTGGTTTGGTTCTAAACCGGTTTTTCACAAAAACCAGTTTTAACCAAAAAACCGGTTTTAAACCGGTTCTCTCAAAACCAATTTTATTTTCTTTTAAAAAACCAGTTTTAAAACCAGTTTTATAAAAAACCAGTTTTAAAACCAGTTTTTAAAACCAGTTTTTTAACAATTGAAGCAACATCTTTAGTACCTGTCATAATTTTGTTAGCAGAAATATCATAATAACTTTCCAATTACTATATAAAAGGAATTTAAAAATACTAGTAAGTCTACTTCTACACATTTATATCAAAATAACTTTCCAGTAACCAGAATGTTGATTTATATTAAAATGATATTTGTTATAAAAAAAACTAAGCTTTCTGTGTTCATGTATATTAACTTTGGCCATTTGAAACACAAGAAAAGCTTTCGGCCAAAACAACACTAAGACACCAACAACCATCATCACCAAGCATAAAAACAAAACAACCATTAACAATATTAGTTCAAATAATCTTCAAAAGGGGTTTCATATAATCTTCAAAAAAGTAATAGAGAGAAGTTAGAGTTTCGTGTACCTTCAAGAAGTTTCCGACACGGCGAAGGTGAAGGAGAATCAAAGATTGGATGGAATGAGAGAGAAAGTGTAGTGAGAATCGGAGATGGAGACGGTGAAGGAGAATTGGGAGAAGGGTGGTGTTGACATTTTGGGAATTAGGGTTTAGCAGTTGAATTTGTGACAGCTACAGAGAAGAGAGAGTTGAGCGCAAGAGAAAAGAGAGTTGAAAGTCTCAAATTGGGTATCCAATAAGCTGATCCAAATTAATTATTGGTTTATGGTTTTCTTTTGGTTTTGATAAATGGGCCACCGGTTCTAAAATTTTACTTTGGGTTGGGTTTTTAAATATGGTTTCATTTGGATATAAATTTGGTTTATGGTTACCGGTTTTTTTGCACACCCCTAAGTTTGACCTAAAAGTCAACTATGGTCAAAGTACAGTCAAAACTCCTGATTTTTTGTCAACAACCTTATTTTGAAGTATCATTCATCATTTGATCAAGGATTGACCATGATTCATCAAGAAAAGATCAGAAATCAACAAAACCAAAAGTTTCTAAATTAGGGTTTTCATAGGAGAAAGTCAACTGAACTTTGACCAGCCATAACTCTCACATGGAACATCACAAATTTCCCATCCAAAGCTCATTTTGAAGGAAATTGGATTCTCTAGAATTTTGTCTCTCACAAGCCAAGTCCAGAAATGCTTCATTTGAGAGATATAGATCAAAAGATTACAGGTCCTTTTTGAAAGTCAACCAAAAACAGTTTTTTGTCAAAGCCAATATCATCAAGATAAAATACTCAAATGGAAAACGCTTCCAAAGTGGCTTGTAGAGGACATCTTGAGGTTTCCAAAAAGTCCTAGAACTCCTCCATATCTTAAAAATTGAGGGAGATATGCCTTGTCAAAGTTGACTAATTTTGAAGAAAAAAATGTGAAATAAAAGGCCTCAAAATGATTTTTTTTTGCAAAGAGGCCCATGAATTTGAGATCCAATCTTGCAAAAAAAATTATCTAGAAGCTCCAATCTGAAAGCCACGAAAATATGATGGATATTTGATTTTTATTTGAATTTTTAATCATTTAAATCATGGATTTAATCAATATTTGGAAGAAAAATTGAAAAGATTTGATTTTCTTTTAACTTCAATCATAATCAATAATGAAAATATCTAATATTCAGTATCAAATTCATGCTAAAGAGGTTGGATTGAGAAAGATTGAAATTGAGACCAAATATAAAAGGATTTCTTAACATATTTCAATCAAATTTTCATAATTTACAAAGATTGATTCATCAAGATTTTCTCCACAATTGTTAACCTAATTTGAGTTATTATATATAGTGAAGCTATCTAGATGCATAAGGGACGAAATTCTCTGCAAAAAGAACCCTAATTCGAGCACTCAAAATCAAAGAAATCTTAACATCGTTTTTGGAGTTTGAGGCCGATTCAAAGCATTGTGACTGTTTCAAACGACTCTCAGGAGATCACTGAAGTTGTTCCAATCCTCAATCATGAGCAACACCCCCAGAATTACCTCCTTTTTAGCAAGGTAAGTCGTTACTTTTTTTGTTTCGATTACGCTAATTCATGCATCATTCTTGGAATTTGATTGCATATTATTGATCCTCATGTTATTTGGAACGTTTCTGGGTCGTTGCTTTGTTGTTTGCGTGAATATACTTTGATATGCCATTGTTCAAGATTAGGTTTTGTTTTAGGGTTTTTCAATACAGGTAAAATTAGACCCAACTAAAGGCATGGTTGAGTTCGTGAGGTCTGGACGATCGTGTTCATGGCCTCGCGAAATATTTTTGTTGCGTTTTTGCGTGTTCGTAAAATTGCAGGGGGCTATGGCGACGGACCAGATAAACTGTAGGTAAAAATCTGGTTTTGGCAACGGATGGAGGTCAGGGATGACTGCGTGGCAGCCAGCCATTGGCCCAATTCAAAAAAGCGCGCGCGTGTTTGTTTGAGGATCAGATGGATCTAGCACATCATGACTCATGGGATTATCATACGCCCTCTGTTCCCAACCATCAGATCATCATCTCATCTCATCCAACGTACCTGAGCTGCCAGTCTATCATGGTCATCATGCGCCCTGCCACACTGAATCCAAGCTGAGTTTTTTTCTAATTTTTTTTTTACTTTTAATTATATAAGTTTTTTTTTATTATTTATATATTGTTTATTTATTTGTTTTTTTATATAAATCTTTTTAAATATCTTTTTAAAACAAAACTTCTTCAAAATTTTCTTTTTTCACAAAAACATTAAAAATAAAAAGTATTTTTTTACTTAATTATTAATAATATTTTTTATCTGATTAAATAAATAAATTTAATTGTTTAATTATTAAATAAATTATCAAGATTTTTTTTATTAATTAAAATACATATTAGGGGCTAGGTAATTTAATCGAAATTTTATTTTTTTTCCGATTTAATTAATTGGGTTAAAAACCAATAATTATTTTGGTTTTTATTATTTTATTAACCATGGTTAACTTGTGCCCTAAATCAGGGTTTGTGAGGTTTATCATTAGATCATTCATACACTAAAAAATTTCCTCCACTCCTGGAACGAGAGCTTGTAGACATGTTCATGAATACTCTGAAAGATCCTTATCTGAACATGATGATTGGATGTGCCTCCTCCGAATTTTCAAATTTGGTTGTTGTAGGAGAAAGAATTGAAAACGCCTTAAAGATGGGTAAAATCCAGGATATCTCAGATGTTTCCGAATTCACTGAAGAAGAGAAAAGTGAAACAGATGCAATTTCAGAGAATAAAGAAGAAGAACTCCCTGCTTATCCTCAGGTTCATGTTCTTAACTATCACCAAAATTACCAACAACACGGTCCACGAAGGCCGAGAAGACCACCAAGAAAGATTGACCCGATTCCTATGACTTATAGTCAACTGCTCTCTCATTTACTCAATGAATCCTTGGTCGAACTAAGGGAGGCTAAGCCCCCTCCAACACCGATTCCTCAAGGATATGACTTAAACGCCAAGTGTGAGTACCATTATGGGGCATCTGGACATTCAACTGAGGATTGTAATATTTTGAAACACAAAGTCCAAGATCTCATTGACTCCAAAGCAATATCATTCACTCCAAATGGTCTTCACATAAATTGAAAGGTTCATGGGGCTCCCGATTGAGGGATAAGCAAGACGTACTCTTATCTTGAGCACTGCATCACTCGCATTGCTCGAATCCCTAAAGTAAGACAAAGATTTACAACTCTTGGGTGACTCCGTTTGAGTCTTCTTTTGAAGTAATCTGAAGTGTTTGGAAGGAACGGTAGGAAGTATTCAAGAGCAATAAGTCCAGACGGAGTCAAGCCTCCTCAACAATGGCAATCATCAATTCATTTCTGCATTTTCATTTGTAATTTTCCTTGTTTTGTTAAATGTTTCTTCCATGTAAAACTTGTTTGTTTTAATAAAAATAAAAATGCACTGCATATTGTCGCACGCTCGCGAAAAATGAACAGAGTCGCCACCATTATATTTATCCCATAAGGGAAAGGAATACCAGGAAACCTAACAAAGTAAGGAACAGGGTCTTGCGACCAGAGAATCAAGGTACGGGAGTCGGTTACGCAAGGGGAAGGTATTAGCACCCCTCGCGCCCATCGTACTCGATGGTATCCACCTATGTTTGTTTCTATCTAAAGGGTGTGTCTAATGTCTATGTCTATATGCGAATGCATGCAAAATGTAGGGAAAATAAAGAATTGTACTCGCACGGGCCCTACCCCGCTGCCTACGTATCCTTTTCAGGAATCAGAGTTACCGTAGCTCGGCTTACGATTTTCTGTTTGTTTTTGTGTTTTTTAGTTGGGCGGAGTTAACGCTCGCGCTCTTGCATAAGGGGACAGCCTAGGATGCAACGGAGCGGAGATAACAATGCCCTTAAGAAAAGAGGGAAGAGAGAGAGAATTGGTTTGTATCTTTTAAGGGTAATTCCATGATGACGAAGACCCACTACAAGGTCTCGCATCACTTCCTTACTTTGTGTTAAATCTGACCATTTATTAGTGTTTTATGTGTTTTTGGTTGGTGTTTTTTAAGGGGATTTAATTTTGTGACTTAGATCATACCAAAAGGATTTTGTTTGTTTTTTGAATATTTAGAGAATGCACATCGAGGTCTACACCACAATCGATTCTCTAAATGACGGATAAGAAATACATCGAAATCTACATTCCAATCATTTCTTTTCCGTTTAGTAGAAAAGAACGTACATCGGGGCCTACGCCCCAATCATTTCTTTTCTACTACGTGGGGAAGAACGTATATCGGGGCCTACGCCCCAATCATTTCTTTCCCACCATATATCAGAAGTGTGACAGTATGATCTTTGTCAGGTTTTTATTAAGTTTTTTAAGGTTGAAAAAGAAAAAGGAATGAAATAGGGGAACTAATTCTATGTTCTAATCTAAGTTGTGATTCTAATCTAAGTCTAATGCTAACATGGTGACTAAATTCTAAAAGGAGCATTAAAATGATATTAATAAAATGGGCCAAAAATAAGGCCAAAGTCACACAACAAAATCATACTAAAAACATACAAAGTTTAACATGAAAACGGCATAAAAGAATAAAAGAGGCAATTCAAAGATTAATATAAAATACTACTATTTTTATGAGTTTTTTGTTAATAAGGGAAATCTAATTCAAGCCTAAATTGTACTAAGAACCTATGTGCTAATAAGCCTAAACTATTATTATATTTTTTTAATGAAGTTTTTATGTCATTAACTACCTAAAAATCTAACAAAAATCAATGATTCTAAATGTTGTTATTATCTAAAAATATAGGAAAAAATCTAAAAGGAAATCAAAATCTAATATGCTTTTGGTAGAGTCGGGGGGGGGGGGGGTTATTGTCAAAAGTATGGTGCAGGGAGTAAGGATTCCGCAGGCTCAGGGCCCAAGGGTGAAGCCCAACAATTATTTTTGTAAGTCAGAAAAAAGAGAGGTGCGCGTGGGCCTAAGGGGTGGTGACTGGCAATTTCGCTAGGCCCACGTTTCCTGATCCAATACCAGATTTTTGTTAATTCCAATCAGTTTTTTTTATTCAATTTTCAGATTTTGTTTTCAGATTTTATTCACCAAAAAAAAGAATTAAAAAACTAAAAAAAAAAAAAAAAATTAAGATGAAAGAGATTTTAGGGTTACATGAGTTGCGGCGTTCCCAATTCCTTCAAACTGAACTCGGCTCCCTCCGTCATCACAGATGGCGGCGACGGTACACGCCGACAGACCTTCAAGGCGTGACACCATGGTCTCTTCTCCTCACTCTCAATCGTTTCCTCTCCGATGCCTCTCGCTCTCAGACTTTCTTCATCTTTCACGGCGTGTCTCATCTCCGATTCGAACTCAAGTGACGACGACGATGTTCTTCGTCTTCTCCGATCAAATATTTCTTCGCCGTTCTCTCTGACTTGCTCACTCTCTCACGACCTCGTTCCCCGTTCTCTCTAGATCTCTTCTTGTTGCGTTGGTGTTGTAGGTTAGATCGATGGAGCTGTTGCAGTTGAAGGTGGTGAAGATGAAGGCTCGTCTGGTTGTTGATTCTTGGAGATTGAAGGATGATATGTCGCGATATGAAGATTGTTGGAGGTTATTGCGGTGCTGTTGCTGATGGAAGATAATTGATGAGTGACTGTAGAGGATGGAGATTCAATAGCGGTGAAACTTGAAGTGTTCTTGTAAGAACGGTGGTGGTGATATGAAGAATGGCTGATGATGAAACTGTTATCACAGATCGAGGGAGCGGAGTTGCCAATGGAACTTGCAGATCGATTGCTGTTATGGAGAGTTCTCTGACTCTGTGAAGGTGAGTTTTCTTGAGACCGGTTGAACCTTGTGATTAGAGTTTTTTTTTTCTCTTGAATCCATCGTGAATCCTTCTTACCAATTTTGATTGTTCTTACGTGGATTGAAGAAGAGGTGAAGAAGTGTGGATTTTCTGCTATGATGGTGAATTGAAGATGAAGATGAAGTTCTGAGATTGAAAATGGTGAATTGTTCAGAGAGTTAAGTGAAGGTGAAGAAGGTGAGAAAATGGAGATTGAAGAAGATGAATTGAAGAATGTGGAGAGAGTGATGAGTTTGCAGAGAAGTGGTGAAGATCTTTGAATTGTGGAGGGAAGAGGATTTATAGTTGGAGGTGGAGTTAGCTGAACCATTGGATTAGAGATTCGGTTCTGAGCAATGGAGGGTGAGATTGAGAGTTGGTTATGAGGGTTAGAAGTTGGTTACAATTCTGTTTTGGTGGTTGGGAAGTTGGTTAGAGGCAGTTAGTTTAGAATTCTGTTAGAAGGCATAGGTTAGTTATATTAGTTGGATGAGTTAGAAAGTTAGAGAGTGAAGTTTGGTAAGATTAGATCCTTTTTATTGAAAAATGATTAGGAAGTGGATGGTTGGATTTGAATGGTCAAGCATGATTAGAAATCAAAGTTAGGACTGATACTGAATTAATTAAGGACAACGAACAATTGGAAATTTCCGTTATGCTCTACTGGTTATGTCAATTTGCTCTACTGTTAGTATGTCGGTTGGCTTAGGATTAGTAAACTAATTTTGTTGTGGTTTTTTCTGGATTGTGTACAGGTTTCCTGAATTAAGAAGAATGGACATTTGGTTTTTGCTGTGATCGATGCGGGCCGCAATTTACGCCCTAGTGACATGGTTAATGAGGTATGTGCTTGACTGCTGAATGGCTCACGTTTTTTTTATCAAGGCTGCCACTGGTCTAATGTTTATTGAATGATTAGGCTATTTGTATGAATAGTTTAGGGTATGGAAATGCTAAGAATGAATTGTATATTCTGGATGCAGTATCTATGAATGAATGGATTTAGGGGCTGCAGTATGTGTATGTATGGACCTTTCTTTGTGGAGCTGATTAACTATGAATAGAATGGCTAGTCTTGAAGGATGGAAACTGAACTTGTTTATTTTTCTTTGTGATGCTGATTTGTATTGGCTTTTCTGAATTTTAATGCAGGGGCTGGTGGCTTGGAATGTGGGGCAAAGTTATGCAGATGATCATGATGGAATCGAAGGGTATGACGGCATGATGCAATGGGGAGTAAACAAGATGAATTTTATAATCATGGTGGAATTTAGGATTAGGCAGATGAAGATTGAGTTCTAGCTTTTGTATAGGTGTTGTGTAAATTTGTGTGGATGTAATGGATATATTTTTGTAACGAATACTCCTTGTAATCGTAATAAGATTTGGATTTCTTCTCTTCTTGCAAATGGTGATAAAGTGATATAGCATTGGTGCTTGATTTGAATTTGAACGATGACTTTCTCTTTTTTCCGAATAATGAGCACTTGTATTTTCCCTCTAATTTGTTCTTCTTGGATTTGAGTCTTGGAAATGTAATGTGACCTTTGAATAAAGAAATGTTGACTTTTCTTGTGTGTTCCCTGCAATTCTTTTCCAATCTTGTAATACTAAATCGTACAACATCAATGGGATGAAATCTCAAGGTAGTTCGATAGGGTCCACGGTTAAAAGTCAGCCTTTCGTGGTTGACTTTGACCAAAAGTCAAAGTCATTGGCCTTCAAACTTGGAAAAAAAAAGCCCAATATAAACTTCAAATGGAGGAATCCACTCTTTTGATGAAGCTTCAAGCAAATAACTTGTACCTTGAGTAACCAGATGAACCAAACCTCAAATTGGTGAATAAATCAGATGAACCCTTAATGATCTAAGATCCTTGATCCCATGCCAATTTATTGATTAATGATGCATGATGAGTTAGATGACCTAATGGAAGGTATGTACATGAATGCAAAGTCTAAGACAGTTAGAAATAAAGGGGTAGGACAAATTTGGGGTATGACAGCTGCCCCTATTTAATCGTCTTAAACCTGAAGGTGAGATTGGCGTCAGCCTTTCGAGCATTCGAGGTAGAAGAAGATTAAATATCAAAGTACCAGAAATTTGTCCTGAAGAGAAGATGGTGTAAGTGTTATCTTTATTTTTTTGATACCTGCTGGGGAAAGAGAATTTTGTTTTTCTTTTTCTGATGGAGAATATTTACAGTGAGTAATTGGAAGAACTGTGATAGCTTGTAACGTAGCCAAAGTGCCAATACAAGGTTCTCAAAGAAAGTGATTATTTCATGGAAGTGGTTGGAGCAGAAGTATGTCTGGTGGGAAGGTAAGATAGACAAGCGTTTTAAAGGAGATACAGACGAGTATCGACAAAATGACACATACGAGCATCCAAAGGGAGATACAGACGAGTATCGAAAGAATGACACATACGAGCATCAAAAGGAGATACAGACGAGTATCGAAAGAATGACACATACGAGCATCAAAAGGAGATACAGACGAGTATCGAAAGAATGACACATACGAGCGTCAAAAGGAGATACAGACGAGTATCGAAAGAATGACACATACGAGCACCAAAAAAAGAAGATACAGACGAGTATCGAAAGAATGACACAGACGAGCATCAAAAGGAGATACAGACGAGTATCGAAAGAATGACACATACGAGCATCAAAAGGAGATACAGACGAGTATCGAAAGAATGACACATACGAGCATCAAAAGGAGATACAGACGAGTATCGAAGGAATGACACATACGAGCATCAAAAGGAAGAAGATACAGACGAGTATCGAAAGAATGACACAGACGAGCATCAAAAGGAGGTACAGACGAGTATCGAAAGAATGACACATACGAGCATCAAAAGGAGATACAGACGAGTATCGAAAGAATGACACATACGAGCATCAAAAGGAGATACAGACGAGTATCGAAGGAATGACACATACGAGCATCAAAAGGAGATACAGACGAGTATCGAAAGAATGACACATACGAGCATCAAAAGGAGATACAGACGAGTATCGAAAGGATGACACATACGAGCATCAAAAGGAGATACAGACGAGTATCGAAAGAATGACACATACGAGCATCAAAAGGAGATACAGACGAGTATCAAAAGAATGACACATACGAGCATCAAAAGGAGATACAGACGAGTATCGAAAGAATGACACATACGAGCATCAAAAGGAGATACAGACGAGTATCGAAAGAATGACACATACGAGCATCAAAAGGAGATACAGACGAGTATCGAAGGAATGACACCTACGAGCATCAAAAGGAGATACAGACGAGTACCAAGAGAATGACACAGACGAGCATCGAAAGAAAAATACATACGAGTATCGAAAGAAGATACAGACGAGTATCAAAAGGAGATACAGACGAGTAATGAAAGAAGATACAGACGAGTATCAAAAGAATAACACGGACGAGTGTTGGAATCAATACAGACAAGTATCGAAGGAAGATACAGACGAGTATCAAAAGAATAACACGGACGAGTGTCGGAGTCAATACAGACGAGTATCGAAAGAAGATACAGACGAGTATCAAAAGGAGATACAGACGAGTATCGAAAGAAGATACAGACGAGTATCAAAAGAATAACACGGACGAGTGTCGGAGTCAATACAGACGAGTATCAAAAGAAGATACAGACGAGTATCACAAGAATGTACAGATTGAGATTTTGGATTATTGGACTCACTGGGGATTGAGAATCGGGTTTGAAAATGGTTTGCCAGGACGGAAGGCAAAGGATACACAACACGGGGGTTGGATCTGAAAAGTTTTCCCGTACGAGGGAAGAGATCACGGAGACTAGTGACGACTAGACTCGGCAATAGGATGACAGTAACCACGGGGGATTACGGGGATATTGATGCTTACGAAGCATAAGAATTACATTAATCCCTCAGGCCAAAGGCGGGGTGTAACTCTTCAAGAGTGGCAATCGTTCGAATCGCCACACACCAAGTATGGTTTATTCAAACGATTGAAAAATGAGATGGGTTGAATGCCCACCCTCATTCACACTCTAATATGCACGCAGCACACGGGAAATAACCTCGGAGACAACGATTCTGACGAAGAAAGACATTGTGTCCGATCCATACTGGAGAGAAAAAACGAGACTTCTTCTGGGGATTGAGGACACCAGGTATTGGCACAGTGGCATAAGGAGATTTGCAATGTGGTAGCAGATATCAATCGGAGTTTGTAAGGACAACTTTTTATGTGGGGAAGTATCGTTGTCCTGAATGAATGCTGATTTGTATTATCTGGCTTATGCTTTGTATGCATGTTTGAATTTTTCTATGGCGTAATGATCCGACTTGACGGATATGCTACGCTTTTGAGGATGCAATGTTATATGCAATGAATACTATATGCAGAGTGCCAAATAAAGGCATTGATGAGTGATAAACACCAGGGAGAGTCCCCTTAGTGTTAAGAATCATGTGGAGGTGCCAATAGACATTGGACTTTGATTTGTAAGATGCACTTTTATTTGACTTGAAGAATGATTTCTGACTTCTCACCATGTGCCACTGCTTGGAGGATTTTCAGCTTAAGGAGATTCCCTTGATTCACCATACTGGGGTTGAGAAATCCAGATAAGGAGCCTTGATTAGGGAAGTAGGACAAATCCTAGGAGAAATAAACTCCTATATTTGAGGAATGGAACAAACTCTCGGGAGAAATAGACTCCGTGCTTGGGGAGAGACCAAGGTTCCAGGAGAAATAAACTCCTGTGGTCATGGAGCGACAAAAAACTCAAAATTGTGCCCCAAGCTTCGTGACTTATGGAGGAATTTGCCCCAATGGATCTTTGGAGAGATTTGTCGAATCTCGACGTAACTGCCCCAGATTGGTTGGATTTGAGAGAGATTCCTCAACTTGATTGCCCCAGATATGCCAAATTTGAGAGGTCAAACCTCGATTCAATTGCCCCTGATTAGGTACATCTTACTAGAATCCTCAAGCTTTCTTTGTTTTGAAGTCAAACAAACATGGAAACAACTTTACCACGCTCAACGGAATCTTCAAACTCTTCCCCCTAGAGTAATCAAAGGAAGCATTAACTGTTCATGCCCAACAGAGTTCTTTAGATGAGTTGCCCCTTGATGGTCCACATTTGAGATGATTAGCTTTTACTCCTCAGAGTTCTCAAGTCTCTTGTACTTTGACATGATCAAGTTACTCGCTGATTCTCATCCTTGAAAATTTCCTTGATGTTAAGCACGTATTTTGTATGCAAAAGAATGTTAATTCTAAGAATGATAATTCTAATGCAAAGTGTATGTTAGTCTTGAAGTTTTTTAAAGAAACTTTTTATGCAATGAGGTGGCCACCTCTTGTGAATGAAATGCAAAGCGGGCGTACGATACCAACATAAATATGTGTTACGCTTCATTGGGAGTCAGCTAAACGCTATCTCATCGGAGTGCATGTTCGAAATAAACCCTACTTCAATTAGGACTTTTGAGGGTTGTAACGTGGCCGGGTTCACGGTTTTAAAAACAAAGGATTTTTAGGCTCAAAATTATTTGTACCCACCCCCTTCATGATGTTCTCCAGTCCTATGTTCAGTTAACTCAACATGAGCGTTCATCCCTCACAAGGAATTTTGAGACGGTTGAAGAATCAATGAGCTTCTTTGGACATGGCAGTCACTTTATCTTTCATTTTTGGTGTCTGATCACACGACTTTGTTCCTTTGATGAGGATCTTTATGTTGTAATCCTCGTTTTTCTTTTGCTTTGCTTTTCCTTTTTGTTTCCCTAACTTTTGCCTGGACTAAATCTTTTGAATTTTATTTTGGAGTCCAGCGGGATGCCCTAACTTTTGCCTAAGTCATTGTTTTCATGTTGTTGACTTAGCGGGCACTATATATTTTTTCACCCCTTTTTTTTTTTGAACAAGTCGTGTGATCTTGAATCTTTGATTTGCGGGAGGTGGTTGTGACTGCCTCATTCTTTGATTGATGAGGAATAACCATTGTGGCGTCGTCATCTCTTGACCTCCTGATGGAATAAGGATAGTCATTACGGTTTTGACATTCCTCAACCTTTTGAAGGATAACCATTGTTGTATCCTTAGATGCATACCCTTTTGGTGAGTTTTGAACACTCGATCAAGTTAAATGAACACTACCCTGCCCCAAGGTTAAAATAAGGGTTTTTTATGATTAGAAAAGAAACTCCTACTTCAAGGCTCAAAGGGGTTGACGAGGGTCTATCTCCCTTATATCTCCGGTGTTTGGGGATTTGAATCAATGCCTGTACATCCTCAGTAGGGTTTTATTCAAAAACACACGATTAGAGATTTTTGCGTTTTTATTTTTCATCATTCTCCCTCAGCTTTTTGCCTAAGCAAGTAATTGGTAAGGTTGGTATCGTAATGCCAAAAACATTTTATGAGTGAAAACGAATGGATTACTTCAAGACGAACATAAACAATGCATTATGATTTTCATTCAGAAATTGACAAGTTTTTACATGCTAGCAATGCTTAAACAAACAACGAAATGTTACAAATGAGAATGCGATTAAGAACTAAATGAATGCCATTGTTGAGGAGACTTGACTCCGTCTGGACTTGTTGCTCTTGAATACTTTTTTCAATTTTTTCCAAACACTTCAGATTACTTCAAAAGAGAACTCCAACAAAGTCACCCATGAGTTGTAAACTTTTGCCTTGCTTTAGGGATTCGAGCAATGCGAGTGATGCAATGCTCAAGATAAGAGTACGTCTTGCTTATCCCTCGTGCGGGAGCCCCAAGCATAGATGTTGGAGTAATAACCACCATAAAATACGGAGGAAACTTGTACGGTCAGCAAATTGAGGAGATCTATTTGTGATGAAGAAGACCCAATACTCGAATCTTAACCAATTGAAGTTCCAACAAACAGGGAAGCAAATGGGAACAAGGCAATAGAATCCGTCAATTTGTTTCTCATATTCTTCTTGTCTCTATTAACAAGCGAAGGCCACTGAGATGGAAATTCAGAGAAAAGACCACTGAGATATGAAGTAGAACCTTGTGGATGAGAAACGTTGTGAAGAACACTCTTGATTTCCACACGGAGAAAGATTCTAGCAAAGTCATCCAGGAATTTGTAACGCTTTTAGGGATTTGAGCAATGCGAATGATGCAATGCTCAAGATAAGAGTACGTCTTGCTTATCCCTCGATCGGGAGCCCCACGCAACTTCCACACATGTAAGAGAGATGATTACCAACTTGGCTTCAATATCGAAACCATCTGGAGTGAGTAAATGACCCTTGCAGTTTTCTTTTTGACATCAGGCACAAACCAACAATATCTAAATCATTGGAGTCACGAATTTTTTATGGCTTCCAAACTTATCTCCAAGAGGTGGAACCTTTTGTCAATTTCAATACTCAGAAACTTGGAGACTTCAATGATCAAATTGTTCTCATGATGTGTTTCCTCCTTAAGAGTGATAGGAATCTCAACTATGCTTCAGAAATTTGAATCCATAAGATCTCCTCGTGGGATGAGATAAACATTTGCATTTGGCTTCTGAGGAACTTGTCTCAACTCTTCGTGTCTAAGAGAAAAACTTGAAGAGACTTCATACATTGATTCATGTCAATCTCAATTTATGTTCTCATCTCATTCAAAAACCCACAGAGTTGTTCCATTATTAACTTTCAAGCATATAACGGTGAGAAGTCAATTTTGTTGCTGAAGTCATAATCTGAGTAGAAAGGGCCCCCACAAGCCTCTGATAGAACCATGAAATGCATGATAGTGTGAATGCATGTTTTCATTTATGGGAGATCCTAAAGTCTTTTCATACACTTTCATTTTCTTCTTTTTTTTTTTAATCAAAGCTTCTCTCTTTTTTTTGTATAGAATATCTTTTCTTTTCTTTTTCGCTTTTCTATTTCCTTTTTCTTTTTCTCCTTCCTTTTTTGGAAATAGACTTTAGGATCTTTCATAAATGGGGTGGATAAAACAATGATGTTATGCAATGCAACAACATGGGATCAAGGTCCATATAATCTTAGTAACCACTATACAATCCTCTGAATAACTGATATAAGTCAGATGTCATGAGATCAAAGGTCCGGCATAGGCACCACACATCCATAGGAACAATAGTCACCAACAGAACAGAATAGTCACCAACGGTACCTGTCATGTATATCCCTCCCCACTCACATGTGAATCTAGGCCGGGGTAAGGTCAAAATGGCAACCAGCGTTATCAGTCCTCCTGAGGCACCACCGTTGTTGCATCTACATGCCAACAATGATACCCCATTTGGACCTCGACTGGGCGTGGGTCTCATGATCGCACTAGACAAGACCTGACATCTCATCGGCGTCATGACTATCCACTCTATCCTAGGTGTCCTATGTGTCAACTCTGGCCTGGGTATTGGGCCTTTTACCTCATAGAAACAATCCCACCCAACCTGCAAACAGTGAAAATATGTGGCCTCCACGGAGACCCATAATATAATCCAGGATGCGGGAAAGTAAATGTGCAAGCAGGAAAATAAACATGATATGCAAAACATGAAATAAGTAAATGCGACATATAGACAAAATATAGCACACCCAACAAATAAGCAAACAGACGGATAGGCTAGGATCGACTCGCTAAAGATGGACCCGCAATAGGTCTAGCAACATCCCCAGCAGAGTCGCCAGCTGTCGCACGCTCGCGAAAAATGAACAGAGTCGCCACCAATATATTTATCCCATAAGGGAAAGGAATACCAGGAAACCTAACAAAGTAAGGAACAGGGTCTTGCGACCAGAGAATCAAGGTACGGGAGTCGGTTACGCAAGGGGAAGGTATTAGCACCCCTCGCGCCCATCGTACTCGATGGTATCCACCTATGTTTGTTTCTATCTAAAGGGTGTGTCTAATGTCTATGTCTATATGCGAATGCATGCAAAATGTAGGGAAAATAAAGAATTGTACTCGCACGGGCCCTACCCCGCTGCCTACGTATCCTTTTCAGGAATCAGAGTTACCGTAGCTCGGCTTACGATTTTCTGTTTGTTTTTGTGTTTTTTAGTTGGGCGGAGTTAACGCTCGCGCTCTTGCATAAGGGGACAGCCTAGGATGCAACGGAGCGGAGATAACAATGCCCTTAAGAAAAGAGGGAAGAGAGAGAGAATTGGTTTGTATCTTTTAAGGGTAATTCCATGATGACGAAGACCCACTACAAGGTCTCGCATCACTTCCTTACTTTGTGTTAAATCTGACCATTTATTAGTGTTTTATGTGTTTTTGGTTGGTGTTTTTTAAGGGGATTTAATTTTGTGACTTAGATCATACCAAAAGGATTTTGTTTGTTTTTTGAATATTTAGAGAATGCACATCGAGGTCTACACCACAATCGATTCTCTAAATGACGGATAAGAAATACATCGAAATCTACATTCCAATCATTTCTTTTCCGTTTAGTAGAAAAGAACGTACATCGGGGCCTACGCCCCAATCATTTCTTTTCTACTACGTGGGGAAGAACGTACATCGGGGCCTACGCCCCAATCATTTCTTTCCCACCATATATCAGAAGTGTGACAGTATGATCTTTGTCAGGTTTTTATTAAGTTTTTTAAGGTTGAAAAAGAAAAAGGAATGAAATAGGGGAACTAATTCTATGTTCTAATCTAAGTTGTGATTCTAATCTAAGTCTAATGCTAACATGGTGACTAAATTCTAAAAGGAGCATTAAAATGATATTAATAAAATGGGCCAAAAATAAGGCCAAAGTCACACAACAATATCATACTAAAAACATACAAAGTTTAACATGAAAACGGCATAAAAGAATAAAAGAGGCAATTCAAAGATTAATCTAAAATACTACTATTTTTATGAGTTTTTTGTTAATAAGGGAAATCTAATTCAAGCCTAAATTGTACTAAAAACCTATGTGCTAATAAGCCTAAACTATTATTATTATTTTTTAATGAAGTTTTTATGTCATTAACTACCTAAAAATCTAACAAAAATCAATGATTCTAAATGTTGTTATTATCTAAAAATATAGGAAAAAATCTAAAAGGAAATCAAAATCTAATATGCTTTTGGTAGAGTCGGGGGGGTTATTGTCAAAAGTATGGTGCAGGGAGTAAGGATTCCGCAGGCTCAGGGCCCAAGGGTGAAGCCCAACAATTATTTTTGTAAGTCAGAAAAAAGAGAGGTGCGCGTGGGCCTAAGGGGTGGTGACTGGCAATTTCGCTAGGCCCACGTTTCCTGATCCAATACCAGATTTTTGTTAATTCCAATCAGTTTTTTTTATTCAATTTTCAGATTTTGTTTTCAGATTTTATTCACCAAAAAAAAGAATTAAAAAACTAAAAAAAAAAAATAATTAAGATGAAAGAGATTTTAGGGTTACATGAGTTGCGGCGTTCCCAATTCCTTCAAACCGAACTCGGCTCCCTCCGTCATCACAGATGGCGGCGACGGTACACGCCGACAGACCTTCAAGGCGTGACACCATGGTCTCTTCTCCTCACTCTCAATCGTTTCCTCTCCGATGCCTCTCGCTCTCAGACTTTCTTCATCTTTCACGGCGTGTCTCATCTCCGATTCGAAGTCAAGTGACGACGACGATGTTCTTCGTCTTCTCCGATCAAATATTTCTTCGCCGTTCTCTCTGACTTGCTCACTCTCTCACGACCTCGTTCCCCGTTCTCTCTAGATCTCTTCTTGTTGCGTTGGTGTTGTAGGTTAGATCGATGGAGCTGTTGCAGTTGAAGGTGGTGAAGATGAAGGCTCGTCTGGTTGTTGATTCTTCGAGATTGAAGGATGATATGTCGCGATGTGAAGATTGTTGGAGGTTATTGCGGTGCTGTTGCTGATGGAAGATAATTGATGAGTGACTGTAGAGGATGGAGATTCAATAGCGGTGAAACTTGAAGTGTTCTTGTAAGAACGGTGGTGGTGATATGAAGAATGGCTGATGATGAAACCGTTATCACAGATCGAGGGAGCGGAGTTGCCAATGGAACTTGCAGATCGATTGCTGTTATGGAGAGTTCTCTGACTCTGTGAAGGTGAGTTTTCTTGAGACCGGTTGAACCTTGTGATTAGAGTTTTTTTTTCTCTTGAATCCATCGTGAATCCTTCTTACCAATTTTGATTGTTCTTACGTGGATTGAAGAAGAGGTGAAGAAGTGTGGATTTTCTGCTATGATGGTGAATTGAAGATGAAGATGAAGTTCTGAGATTGAAAATGGTGAATTGTTCAGAGAGTTAAGTGAAGGTGAAGAAGGTGAGAAAATGGAGATTGAAGAAGATGAATTGAAGAATGTGGAGAGAGTGATGAGTTTGCAGAGAAGTGGTGAAGATCTTTGAATTGTGGAGGGAAGAGGATTTATAGTTGGAGGTGGAGTTAGCTGAACCATTGTATTAGAGATTCGGTTCTGAGCAATGGAGGGTGAGATTGAGAGTTGGTTATGAGGGTTAGAAGTTGGTTACAATTCTGTTTTGGTGGTTGGGAAGTTGGTTAGAGGCAGTTAGTTTAGAATTCTGTTAGAAGGCATAGGTTAGTTATATTAGTTGGATGAGTTAGAAAGTTAGAGAGTGAAGTTTGGTAAGATTAGATCCTTTTTATTGAAAAATGATTAGGAAGTGGATGGTTGGATTTGAATGGTCAAGCATGATTAGAAATCAAAGTTAGGACTGATACTGAATTAATTAAGGACAACGAACAATTGGAAATTTCCGTTATGCTCTACTGGTTATGTCAATTTGCTCTACTGTTAGTATGTCGGTTGGCTTAGGATTAGTAAACTAATTTTGTTGTGGTTTTTTCTGGATTGTGTACAGGTTTCCCGAATTAAGATGAATGGACATTTGGTTTTTGCTGTGATCGATGCGGGCCGCAATTTACGCCCTAGTGACATGGTTAATGAGGTATGTGCTTGACTGCTGAATGGCTCACGTTTTTTTTATCAAGGCTGCCACTGGTCTAATGTTTATTGAATGATTAGGCTATTTGTATGAATAGTTTAGGGTATGGAAATGCTAAGAATGAATTGTATATTCTGGATGCAGTATCTATGAATGAATGGATTTAGGGGCTGCAGTATGTGTATGTATGGACCTTTCTTTGTGGAGCTGATTAACTATGAATAGAATGGCTAGTCTTGAAGGATGGAAACTGAACTTGTTTATTTTTCTTTGTGATGCTGATTTGTATTGGCTTTTCTGAATTTTAATGCAGGGGCTGGTGGCTTGGAATGTGGGGCAAAGTTATGCAGATGATCATGATGGAATCGAAGGGTATGACGGCATGATGCAATGGGGAGTAAACAAGATGAATTTTATAATCATGGTGGAATTTAGGATTAGGCAGATGAAGATTGAGTTCTAGCTTTTGTATAGGTGTTGTGTAAATTTGTGTGGATGTAATGGATATATTTTTGTAACGAATACTCCTTGTAATCGTAATAAGATTTGGATTTCTTCTCTTCTTGCAAATGGTGATAAAGTGATATAGCATTGGTGCTTGATTTGAATTTGAACGATGACTTTCTCTTTTTTCCGAATAATGAGCACTTGTATTTTCCCTCTAATTTGTTCTTCTTGGATTTGAGTCTTGGAAATGTAATGTGACCTTTGAATAAAGAAATGTTGACTTTTCTTGTGTGTTCCCTGCAATTCTTTTCCAATCTTGTAATACTAAATCGTACAACATCAATGGGATGAAATCTCAAGGTAGTTCGATAGGGTCCACGGTTAAAAGTCAGCCTTTCGTGGTTGACTTTGACCAAAAGTCAAAGTCATTGGCCTTCAAACTTGGAAAAAAAAAGCCCAATATAAACTTCAAATGGAGGAATCCACTCTTTTGATGAAGCTTCAAGCAAATAACTTGTACCTTGAGTAACCAGATGAACCAAACCTCAAATTGGTGAATAAATCAGATGAACCCTTAATGATCTAAGATCCTTGATCCCATGCCAATTTATTGATTAATGATGCATGATGAGTTAGATGACCTAATGGAAGGTATGTACATGAATGCAAAGTCTAAGACAGTTAGAAATAAAGGGGTAGGACAAATTTGGGGTATGACACATATGCTAGTTTCAAATCAATCCATTCACGTTCACTCATATCTTTCTGTCTATCGATATCGAACTCTTGATTAAGCAAAAAAATATCAAAAGGAGAATGATGAAAAAAAATAAAAACGCAAAATCTCTAATTGTATGCTTTTGAATAAAACCCCGCTGAGGATGTACAGGCATTGTTTCAGATCCCCAAACACTGGAGATATAAGGGAGTGCAACCCTCGTTAACCCCTTTGAGCCTTGAAGTAGGAGTTTCTTTTCTATACAAAAAAAAACCCTCACATTTAACCCAGGGGCAGGGTAGCGTTCAATTAACCTGATCGAGCAATCAAAATTCATCAGGAGTGTGCATCCAAGGATACAACAATGGTTGTCTTTAAAAAGGTTGAGGAAAGTGAATACCACAATGATAATCCCTCATCAATCAAAGAATGAGGCAGTCACAATTACCTCCAACAAATCAGAGATTCAGGATCACACGACTTGTTCAAAAAAAGAAGTGAATAAAAAAAAAAGCCCGCTAAGTCAACAACTAGAAAACAAGTGACTTAGGCAAAAATTAGGGCATCCCGCTGGACTCCAAAATAAAATTCAAAAGAATTTGTCCAGGCAAAAGTTAGGGAAACAAAAAAGGCAAAGCAGAAGCGAAAAACAAGGATTATAATACAAAGATCCTCATCAAAAGAACAAAGTTGTGTGATCAGACACCAAATCGAAAGGTAAAGTGACTGCCATGTCCAGAAGACCTCATTGGTTACTCAATCATCTCAAACTCCTCTTAAAGGAGGAACGCTCGTATCGGGTTAAATTGAACTTAGGACTGGAGAACATCACGAGGAATGGGTGGGTTAGGTTAGACTTTGAGCCTTAAATCCTTCTTTTTAAAACCGTGAACCAGGCCACGTTACAACCCTTAAAAGACCTAATTGAAGCAGGGTTTATTCCAAGAGCACACTACACCAAGTTGCGTAAAACTGACTCCTAGATGTTTGCTTACCATTTATGTTGATATCGATATGACAAATAATTTCAAACACTGAATGTCACAACTTTGTTTCAATAACTTTGATCTCGGAGCTAGAATAAGCATGGCATTAAGATTATCATCTTCAAAACAATCATCTTTTATTTGTGAATAAACACTTGACATCAAGGAAGATCTAACAATGAACAACTGCAGAAAAAGTTGATCGATTCCATGAGCCATTCACTTCAAAGGTTGATTACTCCAAGAGGCAAGTTATGTGAAAACTCTATCAACTGAGAAATCCATGTAAGCTCCCACCGATCCGGGGCAATCAAGTCGAGGAATCTCTTAAGCTTTGGTCAATCTGGGGCAATCAAGTCGATAAATCTCTCCAAGAGTCCTTTGGGGCAAATTCCTTCATTGGTCATGAAGCTTGGGGCACCATCTTCTGAGTCGTACTGTCTCTCCCCAATCATAGGAGTTTATTTCTCCTGGAACTTTGGTCTCTCCTCAAACACATGAGTTTATTTCTCATGGAAGTTGTTCCACTCCCCCAACCTAGTCTCCTTGTCTGAATTTCTCAACATGGTGAATCGAGGGAATCTCCTCAAACTCACCATCCCCAAAAAGTTCAAGGTGTAGGGAAAGTCAAATGAAGTCACTTCCTCCCCAACAAAGCCACATTCCAATCCTCAACGCGGTTGCTAAAGATCTTTGGTACTGTAGGGTTTCCAATACCGATTCATATTGGTAGCTCAAGACAACAAGCAAGGGACTCCAACAATCATGCTTCTCTATCACTCTAATGCCTTTATTTGGCACTCTGCGTATAGTTTCCATTGCATATAACATTGCATCCTCAAAAGCGTAGCATATCCATCAAAATGGAACATTACGCCATAGAAAAATTCAAACATGCATACAAAGCATAAGCCAGATAATACAAATCAACATTCAATCAAGACGATGATACTTCCCCACATAAAATGTTGTCCTTACAAACTCCGATTGATATCTGCTACTACATCACAAATCTCCTCAAACCATGGTGCCAATACCTAGTATCCTCAATCCCCAAAAGAAGTCTCATGTTCTCTCCCCAATGTTGATCGGATACAATGTCTTTCTTCGTCAGAATCGTTGTCTCCGAGGTTATTTCCCATGTGCTGCGTGAAGATTAGAGTGTGAATGAGGGTGGGAATTCAACCCATCTCATTCTTTCAATCATTTGAATAACCATACTTGGTGTGTGGCAATTCGAACGATTGCCGCTCTTGAAGAGTTACACCCCGCCTTTGGCCTGAGGGATTAATGTAATTCTTATGCTCCGCCAGCATCAGCATCTCCGTGAATCTCCAATGTTTACCGATGTCTTTTGATCGAGTCTAGTCGTCACTAGTCTCCGTGATCTCTTCCCTCGTACGGGAAAACCTTTTAGATCCAACCCCCGTGTTGTGTATCCTTTGCCTTCCGTCCTGGCAAACCATTTCAAAACTAATTCCCAATCCCCAACCTCAGTGTTGATATTAATTCTTTCTTCCATTGACCTCAGTGTCGATAACTTTCTTCTCCAACCTCAGTGTTGATGTCTATCCTTTTCTTGTCCAACCTCAGTGTTGATGCCTATCATTCCTTCACCGACCTCTGTGTCGATGCCAATCGTCATTCACAACCTCAGTGTTGATGTTTATCTTTTCTCGTCCCAACCTCAGTGTTGATGTCCTCGACCTCAGTGTCGACGCCTTTCCTTTCACAACCTCAGTGTTGATGTCCCCCAACCTCGGTGTTGATATGCCCCAACCTCAGCGTTGATGTCCTCCAACCCCAGTGTTGATGTTTATCCTTTCTTTCAATTCTTGTGGGTCGTGAGTTCGTTATTCTCACCCCGATGTTGAGTCATAGGTTGCACGAGATCTTTTCCCTTTCAGTCCTGAAGATCGTACGAGGTCTTCTCCCGATGTTGAGTCGTGGATCGCACGAGATCCATTCCTTTCAGTCATTGTTTCATACCACCATCCTCTTGGAAAACCCTGTATTGGCACCACTACCACGTTACATACTACCACCGTTCAAATCCATTACTCACTGTAAATCATTCCACCAAAAAAAAAAATTCTTTCCCCAGCAGATATCAAAACAAAAAATAAAGATAACACTTATACCATATTCTCTTCAGGACAAATTTTTGGTACTTTGATATTTAATCTTCTTCTACCTCAAATGTTCGAAAGGCTGGCGCCAATCTCACATCCAGGTTAAGACGATTAAATAGGGGCAGCTGTCATACCCCAAATTTGTCCTACCCTTTCACTTTCATTTGGCTTAGGTTTTGCATTCATCTGCATACTATCCATTAGGTCATTAACATAATTCATGCATCATTAACCAATAATTTAAAGCATGGGATAAGAGGTCTTCCAGTGGATTAGGGTTCTATTGGCTGGAGGCTCCTACTTGGGATAAACTTGATTCATCTGGTCGTTCTTCGAACATCGGGATCATGGAATTAGGTTTTGATTCATGGAATTCTTATTCATTAAATTACAAGGTTCACCAAGGTAATTGGATCTGGTGGTAAGAGATCATGTGCTTCAATCCTTACCTTTCCATCAAGAGAGTCCTCGGGGCGTTATGGTTGTGTTAAGGGCATCAATTGAGGAAGAATTTTGTCGCGGTACAAGATACGGAGTTGTGAATTCATTGTTGTTAAGGAATTTGCTCGTTGTTTTTATGCGAATGGCCATTGGAAGTTGAATCGAGAATTGGATTCATTAGTGTGGAATATTCGTTTCAAGCGGTTATGTGGGGCTATGAGTTCTTAATATACAAGTTTGATGGGATTAAAATGTGAACCGTAGTTCAAGTTGCGAAAGCAAAGCTTGCCGTAGAATCTCATTCTAACATCCATTCAAAGTTCACTCAAGTTGATTAAAAAGGTTATACAAGCAAAATTACATCCACACTTAGTGTTCTTCATTCATCATTAGTCAAGGCGAGTCAACTTACGGGATAAAGACCAATTTCAAATTCCCAGGCCTAATCCCAAGGTACATCATCAAGATACAAGAAGAATGTAAGTTCCATAACATAAAAAAACTTCAGAATGTATCTTCGACTTTGAAACTACAAGAATCTTTCAAGTTCTGTACTTAAACTTTGAAATGCATTTTCTCAAATGTTACAAGAAAGCTATACAAGTCATTACAAATACCAGGACCATTTACATCATGTACAAAACAGAGTCACAAAATTTGGATCTTATTCTAAGCCATGTCTTTATTCAACTTCGCCGTGACTTCGTCTTCTATGTTGTGACTCCGTTTCTTTAGTGTTCTTCCGCAAGCTTTTGCGACATACCACACATCATTAGTTCAGCAGCAAATCATCAAAACCAGCCCCTGCAAATTCAGTCAAATCATGCCCCACATCAGTTAGCATACAGCCACACACAACCCTGCATAACCCATTGCAAAACAATAAAAACCAATATAAAATTCAGCAACCAATAGTCATTAAACCAATCCACAATACATCCATGCCAAAACCATATCAGTTCCAAGCTATGTCAAAGTCAAGAAATGTTCACAAATGCAATACAAGGTCTATTCATTCCACCTCAAGACAGTCTGCGATTAAGTGCCAAATTCATACACAAGTTCAAAAGATTAATACTCACCATATGTCAAGACCTCACCAATGCCAGGCCTGCAATCAAGGGGAACATTTTGTCATAAAAGAAAACCTATGTCTCAGCCAACAATTCATCAACCGTGCAGCCCCGAATCCCAAACAGCTTCAAACTCTGTACCGAAACCCAGCTTCAATCTCTCCACTTTTTCTTCATGAATCCTGCAAAAAGACAAGCAAGTCCCAGCCTACCATTCAAATCCAGCTAGCAGACCTGCACATAATCCATATAAATACACAGAAGATAACCTCTTATAACTAACTACCCTTAACCTAACAGTCTTTAACCAACTATAACTAACAGAAACCCTCCCTCACTGTTTTGAACATAACAGTTTCTAACTAACTACAAAACCAACTTTCCTAACTAATAACTAACTTCCCATTTCCCAAACTGTCATAACAAAATTTAAAACCTATAACCAACTTCCTAACAGTTTCAAAACCATAACAGAACTAACCAGCATCTAACTATCACTCACAAATTCATAACAGAAAAATCAGATTATAACTAACCTTTCAACCGATTCAATCCTCACCATTCATCTTATAACAAACTCTAATCCTAGGGCTCACAATACTCTTCTCTCTAACTAACTCTCTTCCCTCCACTTCTATATATTCAAAAAATCTCTCCACACTTTCCTCTCGGAATTCACCATCACCTTCGATTTTCACAATCTCAAAATTCATCATCTTCGTTCTCTCTCAACCAAATTCATCTTCTTCATCTTCCTCTCAATTCTCCATCTCAATTCATCTTCCTCACCCTCACTCTAAAGCTCACCACCAAGGTTGCTCAGAGCCTGCCTCGAGCTCTGAACCAGCCTGAGCTCAGCCACCAACCTCCACCGTTACTCTCTCAATTTGCTCGCATACGCACGAAGCTCACAACAACTCACGCCGCAACAATAATACAAGCACAGAAAATAAGAAAAGCAAAAGAAGAAGAAGAAGAGGATCGAAAGAATTAGAGGATGGAGAAGAATCAAGAACAAATTACCTAGGTTCGTCGTCGCCGTCTTCGCATTTGCTTCAAGCTAAGTTTCTTCTTCAAGACTCTGCGCTTATTTCGCGTCGAGCTATTGGTTTCCTGTCACCGTCATCGGCGTTGAGGAGTCACCGGAACTGCTCCGGTAGGTAAGCCTAAACCTTCATTCTGTTGCATAAATCGTTGTATCATCACGATTGTGTACATCTCACAGTGTCATTCCCCTCCATCGATCGCACGAAACCGGACGTCGTGAGTGTTTAATTTCGTTTAAATGTTTAGGGTTTTTTCGGTGGCTTAGATTTAGGAAGATGGCGACGAGGGTAGTTTAATGTCACGGTGTTTGAACGGAAGGATCGCCGGAGGGGCTAGAGTCGCCGGAGAAGAGGCGACGGCGCCGTTTTGAGAAGAAGAGAAGAGGGCATTTGTCTTTGAAGAAATCTGAATGGCCACTATAGTCAAACCCTAAAATTCCTTTTTCTTTTTAACTTTTTTTTAATTTCAATTTAATTCATTTCTTTTTTTAATTAGCATGAAGGTCATAATGTCTGGTGGATCAAACAAGAACTTCCTATGGGCCTCATACGAAATTATTGCTGAACATACCCTCCTGAGGCCCATCATTACTCTGTTGATAAAAAATGAAAACAAAAACAATCCTTGGGCCAATTCCTTTGGGCCTTGCGCCCCTTGCTGACGTACACCCCCATAGTTTATTTTTTTACCCCCTGACTCCATTTTATTTCACATTAGAATTTAGATTTTTAACATGGTTTTTTCGCATTATTTTTCTTAGTGATAAAACACAATAATCATACATTTTGGTTAGATTTTTAGGTAATAAATTGTAATAAAAATCATCCTTTTTGTTAGATTTTAGGTAATCGTTGACATTGAAAACTCATAAAAAATAGTAGTATTTTTTAGGTTAATTTTTGCACTAATGTTTGAATTGCTTTTGTGTCATTTACATGTTAATTTTCGTATAATTGTTGTGATTTTGTTGCTTAGCTTTTGGCCATATTTTTGGCTTATTTTGTTAATACCATTTTAATGCTCCTTTTAGATTTTGTCACCATGTTAACATTAGACTTAGATTTCCCTTGTACATAAACAACAATCATTAGGCTAGTTATAGGATTGTCTCCCTTTCATCTTCTTTTTCTTTTCAACTTTTAAAATACTTAATAAATATCGATGAAGATCATACCGTTACTATATTTCATAGTAGGAAAGAAATGATTGGGGCGTAGGCCCCGATGTATGTTCTTTTCTACTTAGCGGAGAAGAAATGATTGAGGTGTGAGGCCTCGGTGTATTTCTTAACCGCCATTTAGAGAAACGATTGTGGCGTAGGCCTCGATGAGCATTCTCTAAATATTCATAAAAAAAGGAATTTCCTTTTGTATTTCTTTTACTTAGCGGAGAAGAAATGATTGAGGTGTGAGGCCTCGGTGTATTTCTTAACTGCCATTTAGAGAAACGATTGTGGTGTAGGCCTCGATGTGCATTCTCTAAATACTAAAAAAAAACAAAACTCTTTTTGGTATGATCTAAGTCACAAATAAATTCCCTTAAAAAACACCAACCAAAAACACTTAAAACACTAATAAATGATCAGATTTAAAATAAAGTAAGGAAGTGGTGCGAAGCCTTGTAGTAGGTTCTTGTCATCATGGAATTACCCTAAAAGACACAAACCAATCTCTCTTTTTCTTCTTTCTAAGGGCATTGTTATTTCCGCTCGAACGCATCGTAGGCGATCCCTTATGCAAGAGCGCGAGCGTTAACTCCGCCTAACTAAAAAACACAAAAACAAACAGAAAATCTTGAGCCGAACTACAGCGCTCTGATTCCTGAAAAGGATACGTAGGCATCAAGTCGCGGGGCTTGAACGAGCACACTTGTAAATAATTCCATCTTTTCCCCGTATTTCTTTTTGCATGCATTCACATATAGGTAGACATAGTACACACCCTTTAGATAGAAACAAACATAGGTGGATACCAACGAGTACGATGGGCGTGAGGGGTGCTAGCACCTTCCCCTTGCGTAACCGACTCCCGTACCTTGATTCTCTGGTCGCAAGACCCTGTTCTTACCCTTTGTTAGGTTTTCTGATATTCCTTTCCCTTATGGGATAAATATATTGGTGGCGACTCTGTTCATTTTTCGCGAGCGTGCGACAGCTGGCGACTCTGCTGGGGACCCTAAACAAGTCGATCCTAGCCTTTGTTTGTTTCGTTTTTTGGGTGTTTCTTTATTTGTTTATATGTTTACATCTTGTATATATGCTTGCATATCATGTTTATTTCCTGCTTGCATATCATGTTTACTTTCCGCATGCATCTGGACTATATTATGGGTCCCCGTGGGGGCCACATATTTTCTCTGTTTGCAGGTTGGGTGGGATGTTTCTATGAGGTAAAAGGCCCAATACCCAGGCCAGAGTTGACACATAGGACACCTAGGATAGAATGGATAGTCATGACGCCGATGAGATGTCAGGTCTTGTCTAGTGCGATCATGAGACCCACGCCCAGTCGAGGTCCAAATGGGGTATCATTGTTGGCATGTAGATGCAACAACGGTGGTGCCTCAGGAGGACTGATAACGCTGGTTGCCATTTTGACCTTACCCTGGCCTAGATTCACCTGTGAGTGGGGAGGGATATACATGATAGGTACCGTTGGTGACTCAGGTTCTATTAATGACTGATCAGTTCTGTTGGTGACTATGTTCCTTTGGTTCTGTGATCTATGTCGGACCTTTGATCTCATGACATATGACCTACATCAGTTATTCAGAGGATTGTACAGTGGTTACTAAGATTATGTGGACCTTGATCCCATGCTTTTGCATTGCATAACATCATTGCTTTATCAACTTCATTTATGAGGGATCGTAAAGTCTATTTCCAAAAAAGAGAAAAAAGGAAAAGAAAAAAGGAAATAGAAAAGCAGCAAAAAAGAAAAGAAAAGATATTCTATACAAAATAAAGCCTTGATTCCAAAAAAGAGATAAAAAAAAAGAAGCGAAACAAGAAGTGTGCGAAAAGACTTTAGGATTCCTCGGAAATGAAACACTACATTCATATCATATTGCATGTCATGGTTCCCTATCAGAAGCTTATTGGGGTCCCTTTCAATCCAGATTCTTGCTTCATCATCAAAGCTGACTTCCCTACATCTGTATCATACAAGGATTAATCAGAGGAGAATCATGGACCGTCTTGAACAAAATCAGGTTGAACTTCGTAAGGACATGGATGTTATGGGTGAGAGGATGACCCAACTCTTGGAGACTCTCAATGCTATTGTTCAGGGGCAAGAAGAGCTCAGACAAAGTGTTGCTAAGTTGGCTAATGGTACTCCGACCACTGTTGCTAATGGGGGATCAAAACCTGTGCCCGTGGAAGTTCCTAATAAGGAGGGTTCACATCATGAGAACGATTCTGAACTTGAAACTTTCAAGTTCCCGATCGAGGAAAATGAGAGAAAATTCCATCTCCTGGAAGAAAGATTGAATGCTTTAGAAGGTCGAAGCTCCTCTGGTTTGAATGCTATTGATTTGTGCCTAGTGCCTGATATCAAGATTCCCTCTAAATTCAAAGTCCCCAGTTTTGAGAAATACAAGGGTACCACTTGTCCGATGAGTCACATCAAGGCATTTTGCAACAAGATGGCTCGGTATGCAGAAAATGATAAGCTTCTAATGCACTTCTTTCAGGATAGCCTAAGTGGGGCATCCCTTGAGTGGTATACACGACTCGAACGAACCCATGTCCGCACATGGGATGAACTAGCAGAGGCTTTTCTCAAGCATTACAAGTACAACAGCGATATGGCTCCTACTAGACTACAACTCCAAGTTTAACTCAGAAGGTTGATGAGTCTTTTAAAGAGTATGCACAGAGATGGAGAGAATTAGCTTCCAGAGTCCAACCTCCACTCCTGGAACGAGAGCTTGTAGACATGTTCATGAATACTCTGAAAGATCCTTATCTGAACATGATGATTGGATGTACCTCCTTCGAATTTTCAAATTTGGTTGTTGTAGGAGAAAGAATTGAAAACGCCTTAAAGATGGGTAAAATCCAGGATATCTCCGATGTTTCCGAATTCACTAAAGAAGAGAAAAGTGAAACAGATGCAATTTCAGAGAATAAAGAAGAAGAACTCCCTGCTTATCCTCAGGTTCATGTTCTTAACTATCACCAAAATTACCAACAACAAGGTCCACGAAGGCCGAGAAGACCACCAAGAAAGATTGACCCGATTCCTATGACTTATAGTCAACTGCTCTCTCATTTACTCAATGAATCCTTGGTCGAACTAAGGGAGGCTAAGCCCCCTCCAACACCGATTCGTCAAGGATATGACTTAAACGCCAAGTGTGAGTACCATTCTGGGGCATCTGGACATTCAACTGAGGATTGTAATATTTTGAAACACAAAGTCCAAGATCTCATTGACTCCAAAGCAATATCATTCACTCCAAATGGTCTTCACATAAATTGAAAGGTTCATGGGGCTCCCGATTGAGGGATAAGCAAGACGTACTCTTATCTTGAGCACTGCATCACTCGCATTGCTCGAATCCCTAAAGTAAGACAAAGATTTACAACTCTTGGGTGACTCCATTTGAGTCTTCTTTTGAAGTAATCTGAAGTGTTTGGAAGGAACGGTAGGAAGTATTCAAGAGCAATAAGTCCAGACGGAGTCAAGCCTCCTCAACAATGGCAATCATCAATTCATATCTGCATTTTCATTTGTAATTTTCCTTGTTTTGTTAAATGTTTCTTCCATGTAAAACTTGTTTGTTTTAATAAAAATAAAAATGCACTGCATATGCTAGTTTCAAATCAATCCATTCGTGTTCACTCATATCTTTCTGTCTATCGATATCGAACTCTTGATTAAGCAAAAAAATATCAAAAGGAGAATGATGAAAAAAAAATAAAAACGCAAAATCTCTAATTGTATGCTTTTGAATAAAACCCCGCTGAGGATGTACAGGCATTGTTTCAGATCCCCAAACACTGGAGATATAAGGGAGTGCAACCCTCGTTAACCCCTTTGAGCCTTGAAGTAGGAGTTTCTTTTCTATACAAAAAAACCCTCACATTTAACCCAGGGGCAGGGTAGCGTTCAATTAACCTGATCGAGCAATCAAAATTCATCAGGAGTGTGCATCCAAGGATACAACAATGGTTGTCTTTAAAAAGGTTGAGGAAAGTGAATACCACAATGATAATCCCTCATCAATCAAAGAATGAGGCAGTCACAATTACCTCCAACAAATCAGAGATTCAGGATCACACGACTTGTTCAAAAAAAGAAGTGAATAAAAAAAAAACCCGCTAAGTCAACAACTAGAAAACAAGTGACTTAGGCAAAAATTAGGGCATCCCGCTGGACTCCAAAATAAAATTCAAAAGAATTTGTCCAGGCAAAAGTTAGGGAAACAAAAAAGGCAAAGCAGAAGCGAAAAACAAGGATTATAATACAAAGATCCTCATCAAAAGAACAAAGTTGTGTGATCAGTCACCAAATCGAAAGGTAAAGTGACTGCCATGTCCAGAAGACCTCATTGGTTACTCAATCATCTCAAACTCCTCTTAAAGGATGAACGCTCGTATCGGGTTAAATTGAACTTAGGACTGGAGAACATCACGAGGAATGGGTGGGTTAGGTTAGACTTTGAGCCTTAAATCCTTCTTTTTAAAACCGTGAACCAGGCCACGTTACAACCCTTAAAAGACCTAATTGAAGCAGGGTTTATTCCAAGAGCACACTACACCAAGTTGCGTAAAACTGACTCCTAGATGTTTGCTTACCATTTATGTTGATATCGATATGACAAAAAATTTCAAACACTGAATGTCACAACTTTGTTTCAATAACTTTGATCTCGGAGCTAGAATAAGCATGGCATTAAGATTATCATCTTCAAAACAATCATCTTTTACTTGTGAATAAACACTTGACATCAAGGAAGATCTAACAATGACCAACTGCAGAAAAAGTTGATCGATTCCATGAGCCATTCACTTCAAAGGTTGATTACTCCAAGAGGCAAGTTATGTGAAAACTCTATCAACTGTGAAATCCATGCAAGCTCCCACCGATCCGGGGCAATCAAGTCGAGGAATCTCTTAAGCTTTGGTCAATCTGGGGCAATCAAGTCGATAAATCTCTCCAAGAGTCCTTTGGGGCAAATTCCTTCATTGGTCATGAAGCTTGGGGCACCATCTTCTGAGTCGTACTGTCTCTCCCCAATCATAGGAGTTTATTTCTCCTGGAACTTTGGTCTCTCCTCAAACACATGAGTTTATTTCTCATGGAAGTTGTTCCACTCCCCCAACCTAGTCTCCTTGTCTGAATTTCTCAACATGGTGAATCGAGGGAATCTCCTCAAACTCACCATCCCCAAACAGTTCAACGTGTAGGGAAAGTCAAATGAAGTCACTTCCTCCCCAACAAAGCCACATTCCAATCCTCAACGCGGTTGCTAAAGATCTTTGGTACTGTAGGGTTTCCAATACCGATTCATATTGGTAGCTCAAGACAACAAGCAAGGGACTCCAACAATCATGCTTCTCTATCACTCTAATGCCTTTATTTGGCACTCTGCATAAAGTTTCCATTGCATATAACATTGCATCCTCAAAAGCGTAGCATATCCATCAAAATGGAACATTACGCCATAGAAAAATTCAAACATGCATACAAAGCATAAGCCAGATAATACAAATCAACATTCCATCAAGACGATGATACTTCCCCACATAAAATGTTGTCCTTACAAACTCCGAATGATATCTACTACTACATCACAAATCTCCTCAAACCATGGTGCCAATACCTGGTATCCTCAATCCCCAAAAGAAGTCTCATGTTCTCTCCCCAATGTTGATCGGATACAATGTCTTTCTTCGTCAGAATCGTTGTCTCCGAGGTTATTTCCCGTGTGCTGCGTGAAGATTAGAGTGTGAATGAGGGTGGGCATTCAACCCATCTCATTCTTTCAATCATTTGAATAACCATACTTGGTGTGTGGCAATTCGAACGATTGCCGCTCTTGAAGAGTTACACCCCGCCTTTGGCTTGAGGGATTGATGTAATTCTTATGCTCCGCCAGCATCAGCATCTCCGTGAATCTCCAATGTTTACCGATGTCTTTTGATCGAGTCTAGTCGTCACTAGTCTCCGTGATCTCTTCCCTCGTATGGGAAAACCTTTTAGATCCAACCCCCGTGTTGTGTATCCTTTGCCTTCCGTCCTGGCAAACCATTTCAAAACTAATTCCCAATCCCCAACCTCAGTGTTGATATTAATTCTTTCTTCCATTGACCTCAGTGTCGATAACTTTCTTCTCCAACCTCAGTGTTGATGTCTATCCTTTTCTTGTCCAACCTCAGTGTTGATGCCTATCATTCCTTCACCGACCTCTGTGTCGATGCCAATCGTCATTCACAACCTCAGTGTTGATGTTTATCTTTTCTCGTCCAAACCTCAGTGTTGATGTCCTCGACCTCAGTGTCGACGCCTTTCCTTTCACAACCTCAGTGTTGATGTCCGCCAACCTCGGTGTTGATATGCCCCAACCTCAGCGTTGATGTCCTCCAACCCCAGTGTTGATGTTTATCCTTTCTTTCAATTCTTGTGGGTCGTGAGTTCGTTATTCTCACCCCGATGTTGAGTCATAGGTCGCACGAGATCTTTTCCCTTTCAGTCCTGAAGATCGTACGAGGTCTTCTCTCGATGTTGAGTCGAGAATCGCACGAGATCCCTTCCTTTCAGTCATTGTTTCATACCACCATCCTCTTGGAAAACCCTGAATTGGCACCACTACCACGTTACATACTACCACCGTTCAAATCCATTACTCACTGTAAATCATTCCACCAAAAAAAAAACTCTATCCCCAGCAGATATCAAAACAAAAAATAAAGATAACACTTATACCATATTCTCTTCAGGACAAATTTCTGGTACTTTGATATTTAATCTTCTACTACCTCGAATGTTCGAAAGGCTGGCGCCAATCTCACATCCAGGTTAAGACGATTAAATAGGGGCAGCTGTCATACCCCAAATTTGTCCTACCCTTTCACTTTCATCTGGCTTAGGTTTTGCATTCATCTGCATACTATCCATTAGGTCATTAACATAATTCATGCATCATTAACCAATAATTTAAAGCATGGGATAAGAGGTCTTCCAGTGGATTAGGGTTCTATTGGCTGGAGGCTCCTACTTGGGATAAACTTGATTCATCTGGTGGTTCTTCGAACATCGGGATCATGAAATTAGGTTTTGATTCATGGAATTCTTATTCATTAAATTACAAGGTTCACCAAGGTAATTGGATCTGGTGGTAAGAGATCATGTGCTTCAATCCTTACCTTTCCATCAAGAGAGTCCTCGGGGCATTATGGTTGTGTTAAGGGCATCAATTGAGGAAGAATTTTGTCGCGGTACAAGATACGGAGTTGTGAATTCATTGTTGTTAAGGCATTTGCTCGTTGTTTTTATGCGAATGGCCATTGGAAGTTGAATCGAGAATTGGATTCATTAGTGTGGAATATTCGTTTCAAGCGGTTATGTGGGGCTATGAGTTCTTAATATACAAGTTTGATGGGATTAAAATGTGAACCGTAGTTCAAGTTGAGAAAGCAAATCTTGCCGTAGAATCTCATTCAAACATCCATTCAAAGTTCACTCAAGTTGATTAAAAAGGTTATACAAGCAAAATTACATCCACACTTAGTGTTCTTCATTCATCATTAGTCAAGGCGAGTCAACTTACGGGATAAAGACCAATTTCAAATTCCCAGGCCTAATCCCAAGGTACATCATCAAGATACAAGAAGAATGTAAGTTCCATAACATAAAAAAACTTCAGAATGCATCTTCGACTTTGAAACTACAAGAATCTTTCAAGTTCTGTACTTAAACTTTGAAATGCATTTTCTCAAATGTTACAAGAAAGCTATACAAGCCATTACAAATACCAGGACCATTTACATCATGTACAAAACAGAGTCACAAAATTTGGATCTTATTCTAAGCCATGTCTTTATTGAACTTCGCCGTGACTTCGTCTTCTATGTTGTGACTCCGTTTCTTTAGTGTTCTTCCACAAGCTTTTGCGACATACCACACATCATTAGTTCAACAGCAAATCATCAAAACCAGCCCCTGCAAATTTAGTCAAATCATGCCCACATCAGTTAGCATACAGCCACACACAACCCTGCATAACCCATTGCAAAACAATAAAAACCAATAAAAAATTCAGCAACCAATAGTCATTAAACCAATCCACAATACATCCATGCCAAAACCATATCAGTTCCAAGCTATGTCAAAGTCAAGACATGTTCACAAATGCAATACAAGGTCTATTCATTCCACCTCAAGACAGTCTGCGATTAAGTGCCAAATTCATACACAAGTTCAAAAGATTAATACTCACCATATGTCAAGACCTCACCAATGCCAGGCCGGCAATCAAGGGGAACATTCTGTCATAAAATAAAACCTATGTCTCAGCCAACAATTCATCAACCATGCAGCCCCGAATCCCAAATAGCTTCAAACTCAGTACCGAAACCCAGCTTCAATCTCTCCACTTTTTCTTCATGAATCCTGCAAAAAGACAAGCAAGTCCCAGCCTACCATTCAAATCCAGCTAGCAGACCTGCACATAATCCATATAAATACACAGAAGATAACCTCTTATAACTAACTACCCTTAACCTAACAGTCTTTAACCAACTATAACTAACAGAAACCCTCCCTCACTGTTTTGAACATAACAGTTTCTAACTAACTACAAAAACCAACTTTCCTAACTAATAACTAACTTCCCATTTCCCAAACTGTCATAACAAAATTTAAAACCTATAACCAACTTCCTAACAGTTTCAAAACCATAACAGAACTAACCAGCTTCTAACTATCACTCACAAACTCATAACAGAAAAATCAGATTATAACTAACCTTTCGACCGATTCAATCCTCACCATTCATCTTATAACAAACTCTAATCCTAGGGCTCACAATACTCTTCTCTCTAACTAACTCTCTTCCCTCCACTTCTATATATTCAAAAAATCTCTCCACACTTTCCTCTCGGAATTCACCATCACCTTCGATTTTCACAATCTCAGAATTCATCATCTTCGTTCTCTCTCAACCAAATTCATCTTCTTCATCTTCCTCTCAATTCTCCATCTCAATTCATCTTCCTCACCCTCACTCTAAAGCTCACCACCAAGGTTTCTCAAAGCCTGCCTCGAGCTCTGAACCAGCCTGAGCTCAGCCACCAACCTCCACCGTTACTCTCTCAATTTGCTCGCATACGCACGAAGCTCACAACAACTCACGCCGCAACAATAATACAAGCACAGAAAATAAGAAAAGCAAAAGAAGAAGAAGAAGAAGAAGAGGATCGAAAGAATTAGAGGACGGAGAAGAATCAAGAACAAATTACCTAGGTTCGTCGTCGCCGTCTTCGCATTTGCTTCAAGCTAAGTTTCTTCTTCAAGACTCTGCGCTTATTTCGCGTCGAGCTATTGGTTTCCTGTCACCGTCATCGGCGTTGAGGAGTCACCGGAACTGCTCCAGTAGGTAAGCCTAAACCTTCATTCTGTTGCATAAATCGTTGTATCATCACGATTGTGTACATCTCACAGTGTCATTCCCCTCCATCGATCGCACGAAACCGGACGTCGTGAGTGTTTAATTTCGTTTAAATGTTTAGGGTTTTTTCGGTGGCTTAGATTTAGGAAGATGGCGACGAGGGTAGTTTAATGTCACGGTGTTTGAACGGAAGGATCGCCGGAGGGGCTAGAGTCGCCGGAGAAGAGGCGACGGCGCCGTTTTGAGAAGAAGAGAAGAGGGCATTTGTCTTTGAAGACATCTGAATGGCCACTATAGTCAAACCCTAAAATTCCTTATTCTTTTTAACTTTTTTTAAATTTCAATTTAATTCATTTCTTTTTTTAATTAGCATGAAGGTCATGATGTCTGGTGGATCAAACAAGAACTTCCTATGGGCCTCATACGAAATTATTGCTGAACATACCCTCCTGAGGCCCATCATTACTCTGTTGATAAAAAATGAAAACAAAAACAATCCTTGGGCCAATTCCTTTGGGCCTTGCGCCCCTTGCTGACGTACACCCCCATAGTTTATTTTTTTACCCCCTGACTCCATTTTATTTCACATTAGAATTTAGATTTTTAACATGGTTTTTTCGCATTATTTTTCTTAGTGATAAAACACAATAATCATACATTTTGGTTAGATTTTTAGGTAATAAATTGTAATAAAAATCATCCTTTTTGTTAGATTTTAGGTAATCGTTGACATTGAAAACTCATAAAAAATAGTAGTATTTTTTAGGTTAATTTTTGCACTAATGTTTGAATTGCTTTTGTGTCATTTACATGTTAATTTTCGTATAATTGTTGTGATTTTGTTGCTTAGCTTTTGGCCATATTTTTGGCTTATTTTGTTAATACCATTTTAATGCTCCTTTTAGATTTTGTCACCATGTTAACATTAGACTTAGATTTCCCTTGTACATAAACAACAATCATTAGGCTAGTTATAGGATTGTCTCCCTTTCATCTTCTTTTTCTTTTCAACTTTTAAAATACTTAATAAATATCGATGAAGATCATACCGTTACTATATTTCATAGTAGGAAAGAAATGATTGGGGCGTAGGCCCCGATGTATGTTCTTTTCTACTTAGCGGAGAAGAAATGATTGAGGTGTGAGGCCTCGGTGTATTTCTTAACCGCCATTTAGAGAAATGATTGTGGCGTAGGCCTCGATGAGCATTCTCTAAATATTCATAAAAAAGGAATTTCCTTTTGTATTTCTTTTACTTAGCGGAGAAGAAATGATTGAGGTGTGAGGCCTCGGTGTATTTCTTAACCGCCATTTAGAGAAACGATTGTGGTGTAGGCCTCGATAAGCATTCTCTAAATACTCAAAAAAAAAAAACTCTTTTTGGTATGATCTAAGTCACAAATAAATTCCCTTAAAAAACACCAACCAAAAACACTTAAAACACTAATAAATGATCAGATTTAAAACAAAGTAAGGAAGTGGTGCGAAGCCTTGTAGTAGGTTCTTGTCATCATGGAATTACCCTAAAAGACCCAAACCAATCTCTCTTTTTCTTCTTTCTAAGGGCATTGTTATTTCCGCTCGAACGCATCGTAGGCGATCCCTTATGCAAGAGCGCGAGCGTTAACTCCGCCCAACTAAAAAACACAAAAACAAACAGAAAATCTTGAGCCGAACTACGGCGCTCTGATTCCTGAAAAGGATACGTAGGCATCAAGTCGCGGGGCTTGAACGAGCACACTTGTAAATAATTCCTTCTTTTCCCCGTATTTCTTTTTGCATGCATTCACATATAGGTAGACATAGTACACACTATTTAGATAAAAACAAACATAGGTGGATACCATCGAGAACGATGGGCGTGAGGGGTGCTAGCACCTTCCCCTTGCGTAACCGACTCCCGTACCTTGACTCTCTGGTCGCAAGACCCTGTTCTTACCCTTTGTTAGGTTTTCTGATATTCCTTTCCCTTATGGGATAAATATATTGGTGGCGACTCTGTTCATTTTTCGCGAGCGTGCGACAGACTCTTAATCGGAGAATATGTTATTTTCTGCCTTGTATGAAGCCCAAGGTTGTGGCTACTCTGGCTAGGGAAAACATTGTTTTCTGCCTTGTACAAAGCCCAAGGTTGTGACGGACTCTTAAAGAAACTGAGTATGGATGACTTTATGGGGAAAAGATCCTAAAGATTAGAAATCTTTTGACACAGGGAATATGGTTTATATGCCTTGTATAAAGCCCAAGGTTGTGGCTACTTGAAGGTGAATGACTCACTGGGAGACTCTATTATCTGCCTTGTACAAAGCCCAAGGTTGTGGCTGAATCTCTATGAGATACCTATGATAAGGTTTTGACTCTAAGGGGAGTATGTGCCTTGTAAAAAGCCCAAGGTTGAGGCTGACTTTAAAGGAAAATCTACCAGTATGGGATCTTTGACTCAGAGGGGATTTTTGACTCTGTTGGGGATTATCCTATTGATTGACTCTAATGAGTATTGTGCTTTTTTTGACAGGAATTGATGAATGAAAGACCCAGGTTTGAAGATTGACTCTACTGGTGATTTGTTTGAGTAATTGACCTAAAGTAGACTCTACAGGAGAATTGGTTTTTTATTGACTGAGACTGACCTTAAATGAAATTTTATCTTTTGAATTTTGGAAGCTAACCCTTTCCAGGGAAATTACTCTGCTGGAGAGTTTATCTTTTGAAAGTTTAATTTTTGGAAGCTAACCCTTTCTAGGGGAATTTGTTGAAAATGAAGGAATGTTGTGGAGGCTAACCCTTTCCAGGGGAATTTGGCAGAAGGAATATCTATTTGAGACTTCTTGTTTAAAGCCCAAGATTAAGGCTGACACTGACTGAAGATATACAACTATGGATCCTAGACTCTGCTAAGGAAAATTATATTGAAGAATGAGAATAAGGGTGACAGAGACTGTCCATGTCTCTCATTCCAAAGGTGTACTCAATACTGAGATCGAGACATTCTTAGCTTGGTTTAAAAGTATGGTTTTAAGAATAGAAGAAACTCACCAGGGTAGGCTAAAAGGTGACTAAAGACCTGTTCCTATGTTTATAAGAAACCTGATGGGTCCTTGTATACAAGCTCAAGAGTAAGCTGGGAATGCTTTTAAGAAGCCTGTGGGTCCTTGTACAAAGCCCAAGAGGAGGCTAATCGAGGGTCATCAAGGATCCTTGTTATAGCACAAGAGAAAGCTATGTGGTTTTGAACTTATTTTGGCTCTAAGCAAATGGGTAAGAGGTTTCACCGGGAATAATTCCTCTTGGGTGGATGTATCCTATTTTGGGTTCTAAGGCTTTTTTCAAGATGTTTTACCGGGAATAATTCATCTTGAGGGTTTGAACTAAAGATCTCTAATTAGGAAAGAGCCTTCACCGGGAAGACATTCTCAATCCTAGGCCATAGTCCTATAATATATATATATATATATATATATATATATATATATATATAGTTTAACTGTCTTAAGGTTTACACTTAAACGTAGTTCTAAACAATATATAAACAGTTTATGTTTGACAGTAATTTAAATAAAGACTGTAAATTGAAAGCTATAAAAGCCTAACCTGGATGGAGTGGAGGCCTTTGAAGATGTATGTACAAAGCCTTACCAGCAGTTGATTGTTTATTGATAACAATTGAATATTTATTATAAACAGTTAAAGGTTTTTGAAAACAAAAGAAGTGAGGATGGACATAGGTCACATAGGTATCTGAAGAGTTTCACATAGGTCAAATAGGTCAAATACCAGAAGAATGTTTTGAAAACAGAAATAAGATTTTGTAAATACAGTTTTTGAAAGCAAACTAAGAAAAGAAAAAGGTATTGGGTCTTACACTCTATTAGAGGCCCATAAGATTTATTTACTGTTTATGATAAAAAGAAAACACGATATGTAAGGTTTTGTTGAATAAGAACCTTAACCGTCCTTTTAATCGAAGTTTGAAAATAATTTGAAATATTGACAATAATCAACTTAATTAGAATAAAGACAAAGTCTACACCTAATTAAAGCCTAAGTAATTAGGGTTTTATCACAAAAATATGTGCAAGTGATTAAGTTTTGGAAATCAAATGAAAATTATACTTAAAGTATTTTAAAATACTTAAAATAAGTATCATTTTAAACTTAATAAAAATATATCAAATAAATAATATTTTTGTGATTTTTTGGGTTATTCATAAAATAGATATATTAAATGAAAAGTATGTGAAAAATGAAGTGAAAATGATTTAATTTGATAGGTGAGTTAATTGGTTGAAATTGTGAAGAAAATTAAAGAAAATAGTGATAAAAAAGATGTTTTGGTCTCCCCATGGTTTGAACCCACGCCCTTGCAATCAACTACTCAAAACAACACCGCTGGGCCAACGCGGGCTTGGTGTCAAAGGAGTGACTCCATTGCAATACATTGGTTATCAAATGCATAGTGTAAAAAAAGAAATAAAAATCCAAAAGGTATGGGGCGAGGGGGATTCGAACCCCAGACCTGAGGCACGTGCACAAACAAACTCTCTCTTTACCACTAGGCTATAACGATGTAGTTGTTTATAAAACGCCTACCACTAAAAATAAGATAAACTTTAACCCTGGATTTGATTTTTGCGCGCCACCACCATCTTCATCTTCAACCTCAAGCTTCCATGAATTTGAAATTCCAACTCTCTCGTTTCTCAACCAAATCAGATGGTGTAAACACCAAACTTGTTCTAATTTCTCTCACGATTTCAAATATGTAACTAACATGAACTTATTTTAACTACATCTACTGAATTATCTAAAATACGTGAAGAACCCTAAAATTTAAAAATTAAATTAAACGGCTATACTGAAGTATAAATGACTGATGATAGAGGGTTTTTAATCCTCTGATGATGATGAACGAAATGGTATTGAGTTTTAACAAAAAGAGTACACAAATTAAAGAGATGGAGCTGAGAAACTTACCTCTGAAAATGGAGGTCGTGAGGCTGATGGAGAACTCCTGGGCTTGTATGGATGATCCTAAAAGCTTCCTGGTGACTCAATGATGCTATCTGAATGCTTATTGTGACTTGAATGCCTCAGAAATTCTCTACTTGACACCTTCTATTTGAGCTTCAAGTGATCATGGAGGTTGGTGATTCTATGGTTACAGATGTGCTGCAGGCATCTGGATAGCTTCCCTAAAACCTATTGGATGTGTTTGGATGCTTGGACTAGCTTGACACCTTCTGAATTGCTCTATGGACCTCCAACTGTCGAGCTTCAAAATGAAAGCAACAATGGTGTACCTCCACTTACAGAAGTGATCCAGATGCTTGGATCAACTCCAATGAGCCTCCTTAAGATGTTAGAGGGCTTACTTTCAAAATAAGAGCTCTGGTTTGAAGAACTCGATTCTTCTTGCCAAAGAACTTTTGAAAACTATAAGCAAGAGGGAGAAATGGAGAAAGCAAGAAGTTATGGTTGCTTTGGTGTGATTAATATGAAGGATGACACTTCTATTTATAGGCAAAGAGCTCTGTACAGATTGGAGGAGTGAGCTTGCTTAATGAGAGAGTTTTGGTTCCTTGGCCATGAAGAAATTCAAAGAATCTCCAAAATGCAATGATGGCATTTTCGAGCATTCCCCCTAGCCATTGATCCTTGCAGATCTTAGGGAACATTTCTGATGTGTAGAAGCTTTCTATTGTCTTAGGAGAAGATTCCAATTGATGAATCATCACTTACCATAAATTCTCAAAAGTAATGATTACATGATCACGTGTTCTTGTTTTTGGGAATATTCTTCAATTCTCATGCCATGGTGAAAATGAATGCATGGCATCTTTTCTTATATGTTATGGGTCGTGTAGCATCCATTAGTGAAGTCATTTGCACAAATTTGCAAAGTTTCAAAATGGTACATGACCTATAATTTCACTTCATGAGGCCAACTTTGGACAAGCATAACTCTTAGCTCAAAATGAATTTGGAGAAGGTTGAGAACAATTTGGAAAGCCCTTAATATGTACTTCAATTCATTAGTTTGGAGTTTTTCCAAAATCATTTGGGAAATTTGTGTAAAACAGGCCCAAAGTTTGAAGAAAACTAGGTCAAAATACTTAGAATTTTTCTAAGTTTTTCATGACCTATAACTTCCAAAGTCCATATCTCTTAAATGATTGATCTCTTGAAGAAAGTTCCTTTGTGAGAAGTTGTTTTGTTTGATGAGATCTACAACTTTCATGTTGGAAGTTTTTTGAGTTGTGTAGGTGAAATTTTGAGATCCATGAACTAGGTCAAAATGCACTAGTTTGACTTTTTGTTGACTTTTTGATCCTTGATGAATTTTCTTGATTTTATTTGGTCAAATGACATCAATAATCATATGTTGATGATATTGACCCTTAAAAGTCATGGTTTGACCAATAATCTCAAAAGTCAAAGGTGATCTTGTACAATTGACTTTTTTCAGATGAAGTGAAATCTTAGACTTTGGTAATGAATCAAGTTCTCCTCCTCAGATGAGTGATATGAATGGATTATATTGAGGTACTAGAAGCCTTTGAGTCATGTTTTGAGTTATAGACATATGTCCTGATTAAAAATCAACTGTCCAGGTAAATTAGGTCAAAAACCCTAATTGTCGACCAGGAGAAATTGATGACTGTAGATCTTGAATTGAAGTATAATGCCCAATGGACATTGCCATATGCATTATTTGAAGATGATTGGGTCTCTTAAGTGATGCCCTGGGTTTTTTAAAGGTTTCCCAAATGTGGTCCCTGATCTTAGTCCTTGATGGTCTCAAAACCCTAGCCTAGTGATTTGAACAAACCTGAGCCCTGATTACTGATGTTTAATCATCATGAGTGGGCAAATGAATTATCTGTGCCCCATGATTGTATTAGAAGTACTTCTCATATTGATTGATCCTTTGCCTGAACTCCTTTGTCTTTGAGCATCCTTGATTAAGTACCAGATGGAGGAGTGCCTGCTCTGAGTATTTATCTTTAGTTTGATGAAATGCCTGAAGGTGTGACATCTCAGGGGGGGTCAAAATTTAGGGTATGACAGATGCCCCTATTTAAGTTTCTTTCATCCGGAGGGAGAAAGATTGACATCTTGATCTCTCCTGCAAGAAAGGGACTTAAATATCAAAGAATGCCCAAATTTTGGGCGTCCTTGAGATGTCGCAGCGATAATAAAATCCTTGTGCATGACTTGATCCCGTTGTCACACTCGGCGGGGGATAGGGAGACAAACTCCGGTAGATATGTGTTATGCGGATTCTGGTGAATGGTCAGCAATGCAAAATGTGCGATCCATCTTCTTTAACTAAGTGTTTACTACTTAGAAAAGGTAACAACTTTCCCTCGTTTCGGATGTCTAAATCGCAAAACAGGTCTTAGTCGTGATTTTGGACAATATCTCAGATAAAGAGAAAAGCTCCAATGTTTGTTTCTTCATCAAACTCCTCACCAGCACTTGGAGGTGAGAATCACCATTTGATGGTAATTAAGAAACTTCATCATCTTTTGGAAGATATCTCTAACAAAGAGAAAACCTCCAAGGTTTGTTTCCTCATCAAACTCCTCACCAGCACTTGGAGGTGAGAATAACCATTTGATGGTAATTAAGAAACTTCATTATCTTTTTGGAAGATATCTCTGACGAAGAGAAAATCTCCAAGATTTGTTTCCTCATCAAACTCCTCACCAGCACTTGGAGGTGAGAATCACCATTTGATGGTAATTAAGAAACTTCATTATCTTTTGGAAGATATCTCTGACGAAGAGAAAATCTCCAAGGTTTGTTTCCTCATCAAACTCCTCACCAGCACTTGGAGGTGAGAATCACCATTTGATGGTAATTAAGAAACTTCATTATCTTTTGGAAGATATCTCTGACGAAGAGAAAATCTCCAAGGTTTGTTTCCTCATCAAACTCCTCACCAGCACTTGGAGGTGAGAATTACCATTTGATGGTAATTAAGAAACTTCATCATCTTTTGGATGATATCTCTGACGAAGAGAAAATCTCCAAGGTTTGTTTCCTCATCAAACTCCTCACCAGCACTTGGAGGTGAGAATCACCATTTGATGGTAATTAAGAAACTTCATTATCTTTTGGAAGATATCTCTGACGAAGAGAAAATCTCCAAGATTTGTTTCCTCATCAAACTCCTCACCAGCACTTGGAGGTGAGAATCACCATTTGATGGTAATTAAGAAACTTCATCATGATTTCCTTCTAACTTGATGTCTTTGAAGGAATATCCTATGATCATGCGCCCTTTTGAGGGGCTAATGACTTTGCTTGAAAGTGGACGAACTGTCTTCAGAAAGAAAACTACCATTCACCGACTTATGCTGAGAAAGCCTTGGAAGTGAACAAATTGTCTTCCGGAAGAAGACTACCATTTGTCGATCCGCTGGGGAATCCAAACGCGAAACAAACTATCTTATTTGAAGAAGATGGCCGAGTGTCGCTCTGCAGGAGAATCTCAGCAGGGGAATTCCAAAAGTAAACAAACTATCTTATTTGAAGAAGATAGCTATTGTCGGCTTTGCTTGGGAATGAACAAACTATCTCTTTGAGGGAGATTACCATTTGCTGATTTGCTGGAGATTTTCCTGGTACATAAACCGTCTTCGTGCAAAGGAATGCACTTCGTTGACTTGCCTGGGAAACTCTTGTTGAGGTCCACGTGTATCGGGTAATTGTAGGATAAAAACCTAGCTAGATGACCTTGACTATGCAGACATATGATATGATGCATGAATATTATGATGATTATAAAATGTAAAGTGAATGTGAATAGAATTGTCGCGGATATGAAATCCTGTGACTTGAATTTTTGTTGATCAGAAGGTGTCTTCTTCTTGAAAAACTTAGTTTGCACTCCATTGGGGATAACTTGTTACTGGTTTCCCGCTGTTTGAAGTGAGTGATATGATTTGAATTGAAGATCCTTCATTGAGAGATGTTTGCAAAGCGACCTCATGGGGAAATTTGTTCCCGGAGTCTCAACCGTTTTCGGAGCAACTGTTTGCATTCTTCCTATTATTTGTAAACCTCAGAAAGAAATTTTCACCTTTATTCCGTAAGTAAATTCATTTTATTTTATGAAAACATTTTGTTTCAAGAAAATGACTGTTTAAACTTAAAACGCATTTTAAGAAACTGAATAAGACTCGATTGCAAAGAAAAGGCACAAGGCTCAAATTATTACTTATGGAATGGTAATCAGCCAAATGCTTGATCCCATGGAGTATTTACAAAGTTGGAAATTGGTAATTTTTTCGGGAAATGGGCTACGATGAAACGTGACGACTGTTATCTTTCCCTTCCACTCCGAGTTGCGCTGTATTCGTGCTTCTTAGAAGATGACCTACTAATGATGAATACTCCGTTATAGATTTTCTGAATGATCAAGTTTGTCCTGAACACAGTTACTTGCCATATATCCCTAACTTTTGCGTAGACTACCCCTTTCGGGTTTTAAGTCTACTGGGATTGATTATATATTTTTTATGTCTCTAACTTTTGCCTGAATCGCCCTTTCAGGTTTTCGATCCACCGAGGCGCTCTTTTTTTCCTAAGTCGCTCTTTGCGAGTTTTCAACTTAGAGAGCTGTTTTTTTAATTATTTAGGCGAAGTATTTCTTGACTGCATCGACGTTCACTGGATGGGTGAATTCTTCTCCATCCATAGTCGTGAGTATTAAGGCTCCTCCCGAGAAAGCTCTCTTGACCACGTATGGGCCATCATAATTGGGAGTCCATTTCCCTCTCGAATCTGTGAGAAATGATTGAATCCTTTTGAGTACAAGGTCGCCTTTTTTGATTTTGCGAGGTCGAACCTTTTTGTTGAAAGCTTTCTTCATTCTTTGTTGATATAGCTGTCAGTGGCATAAAGCTGTCATGCACTTTTCTTCGATTAAGTTCAACTCATCGAACCTGCTTTGACACCACTCGGCTTCTGTTAATTTTTCCTCCATCAAGACTCTCATTGATGGGATCTCAACCTCTATGGGTAGGACTTCCTCCTTTGTAAGTGATGACCATTTTCTGAATGATTTTCTTGATGTTTTTGTTAGCTGCTTCTACAGCTCCATTCATCTTTGGTCTGTAAGGAGATGAGTTGTGATGTTCAATCTTGAATTCTTCACAAAGCTCCTTCATCATTTTGTTGTTCAAATTTGACCCATTGTCAGTGATTATCTTGCTAGGAATGCCGTAGCGACAGATGATATGATTCTTGATAAACCTGACGACAACTTGTCTTGTAACATTTGTATATGAGGCTGCTTCGACCCACTTGGTGAAACAGTCTATGGCTACCAAGATGAAGCAATGTCCGTTGGACGCTTTTGGCTCGATCATTCCAATCATGTCGATTCCCCACATGGAGAAAGGCCAAGGGGAAGAGAGTATATTGAGAAGAGATGGTGGCACATGAATCTTATCGGCGTAGATCTAACATTTGTGACACCTCTTTGCATACTGGTAGCAATATGACTCCATCGTCAGCCAATAATATCCTGCTCTCAGTATTTTCCTTGTCATGGTGTGTCCATTGGTGTGAGTACCAAAGGAACCTTCATATATTTCCCTCATGAGTGTTTCTGCTTCTTTTCTGTCAACGCGTCTGAGCAGAACCATGTCGAAATTTCTCTTGTACAGAACATCTTCATTCAGGAAGAATCTGCCAGCTAACTTTCTCAAAGTCTTTCTATCTTTCTTTGATGTCCCAAGAGGATACTCTTGCTTTTGAAGAAAGTTTTTGATGTCGTGATACCACGGTTTGTCATCGATGATTGCTTCTACAGTGAAAACATGAGCGGGCCTATCCAGGCACATAACATCGATCCGAGGAATGTCATTCCAATGATTTATCCTAATCATGGAAGAGAGTGTGGCTAATGCATCATCCAAGTTATTTTCTTCACGAGGAATGTGATGAAAATCTACTCTGTCGAAGAATGGTAACAATCTTCTCGCGTAGTCTTTGTAAGGGATAAGCCCAGGTTGGCGTGTTTCCCATTCTCCTTTGATTTGATTGATGACCAAAGCAGAATCTCCGTATACATCCAAGTGTTTGATTCTTAGATCCACGGCTTCTTCGAGACCCATGATGCAAGCTTCATATTCGGCCTTATTGTTTGTGTATTTGAAAGTTAATCTGGCGCTAAATGGAATATGGGTACCTCGAGGGGTAACAATGATTGCCCCAATACCTCGTCCATAAGTATTGACAGCTCCGTCAAAGATCAAGCCCCATTGGGATCCTATCTCAGGTCCTTCGTCTGGTAGTAGCTCGTCGTAATCTTTCATCTTGAGGTACATGACGTCCTCGTCCGGAAAGTCAAAACTGGTTGATTCATGACCATTGAGTGGATGGTGAGCCAGGTGCTCAGCTAGGATGCTCCCTTTCACGACTTTCTGTGCGTGATACTCAATGTTGTATTCTGATAATAACATCTGCCAACGGGAAATTCTCCCGGTTAAGGCAGGCTTTTCAAAGATGTACTTGATTGGATCCATATGGGAGATCAACCAAGTAGTATGTCGAATCATGTACTGGAGGAGACGCTTGGCAGCCCAGGCCAAAGCACAACATGTTTTCTCGAGCATGGAGTAGTGGGACTCACAGTCAGTGAATTTCTTGCTCAGGTAGTAGATGGCATGCTCTTTTCTTCTCGTCTCGTCTTGCTGTCCAAGGACACAACCCATGGAATCTTCTAAGACGGTTAAGTACATTATCAAAGGTCTTCCTTCCACTGGAGGAGACAAGATGGGTGGTTCGAGCAGATATTCTTTAATGCTATTGAACGCTTTCTGACAATCGTCTGTCCAGACGCAACTTTGATTTTTCCGTAGAAGTTTGAAAATTGGAGCACAAGTTGCAGTCATGAGATATATGAATCTCGAGATGTAATTCAGACGTCCAAGAAATCCTCTAACTTGTTTCTCAGTTCTGGGTGAAGGCATTTCTTGAATTGCCTTGACTTTATCTAGATCTACCTCAATTCCTTGTTTGCTGACAATGAAACCAAGGAGTTTTCCTGAGTAGACACCAAAGGTACACTTGTTGGGATTTAGGCGAAGCTAAAACTTCCGTAAGCATTGAAATGACTTTGTCAGATTCTGTATATGATCTTCCTCATTTTCTGATTTGGTAATCATGTCATCCACATAGACTTCCACTTCCTTCTGCATCATGTCGTGGAAAAGTGTAGTCATGGCTCTTTGATAAGTTGCCCCTGCGTTCTTTAGTCCAAAAGGCATAACGCGGTAGCAGAACGTGCCCCAAGGGGTGATGAAAGCTGTTTTCTCCATGTCTTCAGGTGCCATTTTGATTTGGTTGTATCCCGAAAATCCGTCCATGAATGAGAAAACTTTGGATTTTGCTGTACTGTCAACCAACATGTCAATATGTGGTAAAGGAAAGTCATCCTTAGGGCTAGCTTTGTTCAAATCTCTGTAGTCGACGCACATGTGGACTTTTCCGTCTTTCTTAGGAACAGGAACATTGTTAGCTAACCACTGAGGGTATTCTGAAGTGACGAGGAAACCAGCGTTGATTTGCTTTTGAACTTCCTCTTTGATTTTCATGGCCATCTCCGGATGAGTTCTTCTCAATTTTTGTTTATCCGGAGGGCATTCTGGCTTCAATGGCAAGTGATGCTCCACTATACTTGTATCCAACCCTGGCATATACTGATAAGACCAAGCGAAGACATCTGAGAATTCTTTGAGCAGTTGTATCAAAATCTCTCTGATCTCTGAACTGAGCGAAGCTCCAATCTTAACCTTTTTTTGTTTCCATCGGAACCAAGGTTAATGATCTCTAGAGGCTCATTGTATGGCTGAATGGCCTCTTCCTTTTGTTGAAGTAATCGTGAAATTTCCTTTGATATTTCTTCGTCTTCTTATTCCTCTGCCTCAAATGCAGGAAACCCAAAGCTTGTAGAAGTCATACGGTCGCACGTTTCAACGGGGTATTTTATGATTAATCTGCATGTGTGATGAATTTTATTTAGACAACGAGGGAAGACTCGGTGTATGCAGTTAATGGAATATTTTGATGTTTTTAGGGTGTTTTTAGGATTACCAATTTCCGAAAAAAAAGAAAAGGGAAAAACTAACGAAGGAACAAAATGACATTTTTATTTATCGACAGTCACTTCTTGAGACAAAGACCCTATAAAACAAAACTCTATTGCTTTGGGCGAAGCAAAGAGGGACATTTTCCTAAGAAATAGTAAAATGCAAAGCCCTATGAAACATCTCTTCACCCTGGGCTATGGTGAGAGGACAAAATAACGGTGAAAGTTCCTACTTAGGAGTGCGAACAACAGTCGAAACTTCAACAGCTCTCCAATAGTGGCGAACCCCATTGTGCACTAGGTAATCTGGCACCTTAGGCTTAAGCTGGCCCGTGGTAGGTCTTGATTTACCAACCACTATCTTTGCAACACTCAGACGATCTTCTTCCGCTTCAGCAGACTGAGCGGTGTGAGCATACCCATTTCCAAGTGGAGTATGTCGGACTTTCTTTTGAGGAAACTTCCAATCTTCTGAATGGAGAGACTCGTTGTCGGAGACACTTTCGAGATCATCCTCTTCTGTATTTTAGTCTTGCTCTTCTCCCAAGATGGCATTGACTAGGTATGTGAACTCTAAATCTGTAGCCCCTGTGGGTGACTTGGGGATGTAATCCTCAATGATGACTTCACCAGTCAATGATGATGAATAGCAAGGGTTATATATCTCTTTTGGATGAGTAAGATACTCGTAATCAATGTTCCATCCAGTCGGAATAATGTCTTCAAAAGAGATTTTTGAACTTTCAGGAGCGGAGTATTTCACCATGTAGTCGAATTTTCCGCTTGGTTCTCCTAATGTATCCCAAGTTTCTTCGGGGATAGGAGGAACTTCTTCTGATGAACTATGACTTCTGGTGGTGAAGCTGTTAGTTACTTCGTTACTGCTTGGTTGAGTCTTATTTTCATATCCCTTAGTCGGATAACAACAAGGGGAATCAGACTCTGATAGGGAGATGTATACTGCTTCGAGAAGGTAAGACATACATTCCACTTCAAAATTCTCATCAGTGTTTTCCGTACCGATGGTATTGACTGTTTGTTGAACAGGTTGAAGAAAACCTCCGCTGCGAAAAGTTTCTTGAATTGGGAGGACTACCTCAATTCCTGGAATAGCCTTTGATGATGTTGGAAAGAAACTAACTCCTGTTCTGTTCTTGTTGTTGGTAGGAATGTCAATGTGTCCCCAACCACTGGTAGTGCCATCCTTTACAACTTGGAATGCATCTTTGTAGGAGGAAATAGACGCTGCTTTCTCCTTTCCTTTTTCCTTATCCAAGGAAAATGCTTGGAATTTAGTTCCAGTGAATTCTTTTGGTTCTATGTCGGAGAATGATGATAGGTTGCTGACGATCAGAGCTCGTTCTCCACATACGGTTACCAATTTGTCATTTCTTATGAACTTCAATTTCTGATGAAGTGTTGAAGTAATTGCCCTAGCCTCATGAATCCATGGGCGACCTAGCAAACAACTGTATTGTGCTGGGATATCCATAACTTGGAAAGTGATTTTGAACGTCTGAGGTCCAATAGTTATGGGAAGATCTACTTCTCCAAAAACTGACTTCCTTGATCCATCAAATGCTTTGACGTTGACGTGACTGTCCCTCAGCAGGTAATCTTTAAAGGATAATCTTGACAATGTTTATTTGGGCATGACGTTGAGAGAGGATCCGTTATCTATTAGGACTCCTGTGAGTATATCATTCATGCAGCCAACTGAGATGTGAAGTGGAAGGTTATGGTCCACTCCTTCTTCAGGAAGATCTTCGTCACAGGAACTCAGGTTAGTTCCTACGGAGATGTTGGCAACGATGTTGTTGAATTGTCCTACAGTAACACTTGGTTCTACGAAAGCTTGTTCCAAAACTTTCTGTAGAGCTTCCCTATGAGCCTCAAAACTCAATAGTAGGGAGAGAATAGATATCCTAGACGAAGTATGTAGGAGTTGATCTACGATGTAGTATTCACTCCTCTGGATTAATTTCAAGATCTCATCATTTTCTTTCGCTTGAGTAGCATTGGTCGGATGATTGTCTTGCTTATGTGGTGCTTCTACTGAAGGTTTCTCCACATTTTCTATTGTTCTGTTGAAGATTCGTCCACGTCGAGTGACTCGACTGATGTCAGAAATGTTGACAACAGACGGTAATGGTATTTCCTTACCATTTTCAATGAATGTAGCATTGTACTTGTATGGTATAGCCTTGCTGGACTCATACGGTACAGGACCTGGTAAGTAGATGACTAACAGAGCAATTGCTGTCTTCTTGCTGCCATACTTGACTTGCATTGGTTCAACTTGATTAATTTGAGGAGACACGGTAAAGACTTCGTCATCTTCTCTGTTGGCAAGAACTGTAATGGTATTTTCATCCATTAGTTTCTGAATGTCGTTGCAAACGTGCAAAATCCTCGTGAATTTCTTCGAAAAATTCTGCATCTACTGTAAGGATGGAAATCTGTTCCAAAGTAGGCAAATCCATTTAAAGTTTTATGGAACCTGACTACCGATCCTTCGAGATCTTCTACTTTGTAGATTTTGTATTCTCCTGGACATCCTTGAACCATGTTGACGTCGTACTCAGTTTTGACTCGGATGTGTTGAATCCATCCTAAGTCCATTTGTTCTTGTAATGCATCTTGAACTACAACACATCCTTGATTATTCTTTGGACAAATTTCAGATGTGAAGTAGTTGTGAGGTGGTACATGGCCGTACCCAGCTTGTCTAGCATGCATATTGACAAGATTCTCCCCTATCTGACGAATGTCGTAGATTTGAATGATGTTGGGGTGTTGATCTATCATATTCACTGAAGCCTCTTTATGTTGCGGCAAAGGATTTGCTTGGACGTTAGGATTATTATCTTTGAAGGATAACATTCCACTCTTCACTAATCTTTGAACGTTAATCTTAAAAGGGAGGCAGTTATCAATGTTGTGACCTGGTGCCCCCTGGTGATAGGGACAAGATTGGTCAGCCTTGAACCATGGTGAAGAACTGTTTGCCGGATTTGGAGGACTCCTTGTCTGAATGAGTCCTTTTTCCAGTAGAATTAGAAACAATTCCGCATACGGCATTGGTACGGGGTCAAAGGCAGGATACCTTGAAACCCGATTGTTGTAATTTGGAGGTCGAACCTGCTGTTGAGGTTGTTGTGACCTTTGTTGAGAAACCTGAGGTTGATAAGCTGGCGCTGAGTTAACAACCGGAGTTATTGTAGCAATTTGAGGTGGAAACTTCTTCTTCGCTTTGTGCAAGACATTGCTGACATCTTGATCCTTTTTCTTCTTGAAAGAACTTCCGTATTTCCTAGGACCAATATAAGATTCTGGTTCTTTGTTCAAACGTCCTTCTCGAACTTCTTCTTCTAAACGTACGCCCATGTTTACCATTTCAGTAAAGTCACTAGGTGCGCTGGCAACCATTCGTCCGTAGTAGAAAGGACTCAAAGTCTTGAGATAGAATTTTGTCATTTCTTTCTCTTCAAGTGGAGGAAAAATTTGAGCAGAAACTTCACACCATCTCTGAGCGTATTCCTTGAAGCTTTCTCTATCCTTTTGAGTCATGGCCCGGAGTTGATCTCTGTCGGGAGCCATATCCAGATTGTACTTATACTATTTGACGAAGGCCTCTCTGAGGTCTCAAAAAGTACGAATCTCTGAACTGTACAAGTTCATGTACCATTTAAGTGCAGCACCAGTTAGACTGTCTTGAAAATAATGGATGAGCAATTGTTGATTATCAGTCTGAGTTGACATCCTTCGAGCGTACATCATGGAGTGACTTTGTGGGCATGAATTCCCTTTGTACTTCTCGAAATCTGGTACTTTGAATTTGTGAGGATTCTTAACATTTGGAACCAGACAGAGGTCTGCAGGATTTTTTCCAAATAGATCTTGTCCTCGGAGAGTCTTGAGTTCCTTCTGCATTTGCAGAAACTGTTCCTAGAACAAGTCCAATCTTTCATACACGCCAGCATCCTCACTGGGAGCATGATGATATACTTGTTCGCCTGGTGGAGGAAAAGTATGCATAATGGGCTGTGGAGAAGCCATGACAGCAGATCTTAGTATCTCAGCATTCTCTTACGCGTAACCCATTGCCGTTGCTCTTGGAACTTCAATTTCTAGAGGTCTGTAACCCTTCGGTGGATGCATATCCATTGTAACTCTTGGAACTTCAGAAAATAGGGGTATGTACCCATTTGGAATAAAGTTATACGGCATGCCCCAAGGTCGGTTGGGCGGCATGGTATACTGAGGAATATGAGTAGAAACAATCTCGGAAACCACAGTCCTTTGTGGTTCTTCTGGCGTTGGTTGATTCTGTGCAACCACCAGGGCTTCTACCATACTATTGAGCCTTTCAACAACATCTTTGAGAGTAGTAACATCTTCTCTGAGTTCTCCATTCTCTTGCTCTAAGTCGTCCATTCTTTTCTTGCGACTTGAACGAGTGTTGTATGAATGAGACAGCTTGAATGCTTTTGTTCACCTCCTTCTCCTCCTCTCTTTCTGGAGAAAGGAAAGTGACGATTAGATTCGCGACAATTCTTGTGTCAGTGCGTACGACTAAAGCGATGCATGATGTGCAATTAAGTTAAAATTTTTCAAGGAAACACCATAATTACGTTATGAAACATCAAACTTTTATTAATTAAGCGAAAACGCCGTTTTTTACACACTTTGAAATGGGAAATACAGAGAAACAGAGAAAAAGGACTCTAGAACTTTGACGAAGAGCCGACTTCACGTTCTAACATTTTCTTCTGTTTCTTGAGCCGAGCGTTCTCTGACGTAAGCTGATCGATGATCCAGGAAGCAGGAGGGATATGATGAGAAAGTGACGATTGTGTCACTAGTCGATCGAGTACTTCAAGTAATTCATCCTTCCTTCTTAGGATGTTCTGAATCTCAACATTTCCCGTGTTGATGATTCGATACTTGTTTCTCCAAGCATTCCTTTCTTGGCATACCTTGTTTAATGCCGCTTGTAGTTTTTCAACATCGGTGGAGAAAAGGTATATTGGTTCCCTTAGGGGAATAGGTTCTTGATGTTGATATGGAATCCTGAGCTTGAATGCCCTGACGCGTACCCATTGAAGGTAAGGATCCAGGGAGATGCAAAGATGTTTTCCTAACAATCTTCTCCCTTTGCTGTGAACAAGACGATAGGCTTGGACAATTTCCTTCTTCAACATGTTGCCATGATCGTCGATGTTCTTGAAGAACAGACCCTCCAATTGAATACTACTTGGTATGTTTTTCATGGGATAGCCGTATTGACGACGGGCTAAAGCTGGATTATAAATGATTCCTCCCTTAGTTCCAATAAGGGGTACGTTGGGATAACTTCCACAACTGAAGATGATCTTGGTTTCGTCATTGTCAGAACTACACCAGTCAATGTCTGAATGAGTGAGGGACATGATTTTCTGTGACCAGTGAAGGCCATACCTCATGTTCCAGAAAGTGCTAGACTTTGGCAGGTGCGAGACGAACCATTCGTATAACAACGGTACGCAGCATGTGATTAATCCTCCTCGCCGCAGGTTTCTTGAATGCACAGAGTGATAAGCATCCGCAAGCAAGGTTGGAACTGGATTTCCAATTAAGAAGATCTTAATTGCGTTGATGTCAACAAAATTGTCAATGTTGGGGAACAAAAACAATCCGTAGATAAGCAATGCCAAGATTTCCTCAAAAGCGCTCATATCTTGGATGCTGGCGAAGTACCGAGCTTGATCTAACAAGAACTTGGAGGGCAATCCTTGAATTCCTCCTTTACTCACCATATGAGTTCTGATGTCGACTACATTCAAGGGAGTAGTTGCTGCAATGATGATGTCGTCAGGATTCTTTTCCAAACCGGAGTACGGATCTTGCGCGTACACGGGTATTCCAATCAGACGAGAGTACTCCTCCAACGTAGGCATGAGTTGATAATCTGGAAAGGTGAAGCAGTGGTATGTTGGATCGTAAAATTGTACCAATGTGGGAAGGATCCCATCCACAATGTCGGTGCTGAGAAGAGGCAGAAGTTTTCCATACTTATCCTTGAAAGCCTGGGGGTTGACCACCAGTTTTCCGAGTTTTTCCAATTCCTCGACCATAGGAATTTTGAAGGTGTATTTCCTAGCTCTCTTTCTTCCATAATCCATGGTATAGATCCTTAAGTCCTTTCTCCATTTCTCTCTTTCTATGAAGTTCAAAACGTTCGTTATTTAGTTTCCTTGAAAAACGACTAAAAAAAGACTATTTTTTTAAAAATAAATTATTATGGATGATGCATGAATGCATGAATGCACACACAAGAGTTTTTAAACAAACATGGCGTAGAAGGGTATAGTGGTGTCATACCCCAAAATTTTCCCACCATATTTCAGTCCATCTGACTTTCAAATGCTCAAAGATCTCTAATTGCTCAAAACTACCCATCCCCTAAACGAATGCCTCAAACCAGGGTTTTGATTTTCTCAAAGTATAATCGGTTTCTGATACCTCAAGTAGATCCCAAGGTCTCTCATATGCCTCAGAGAATCCTCACATCAAGTTTCAAGCTTTGATCCATGAAATCGCTCAGTCAACTGCTCAAACGATCAATAATCGACTAGTTGACCTAAAAGTCAAACTATGGTCAAATCACAGTCAAAATTCCTGATTTTTTTGTCAACAACCTTATTTTGAAGTATCATTCATCATTTGACCAAGGATTGACCATGGTTCATCAAGGAAAGTTCAGAAATCAACAAAACCTAAAGTTTCTAAATTAGGGTTTTTTGACCTAAAGTCAACTAAACTTTGACCAGCCATAACTTTCACATGGAACACCAAAAATTTCCCATCTAAAGCCCATTTTGAAGGAAATTGAATTTTCTACAACTTTGTCTCTCACATGCCAAGTCTAAAAATGCTTCATTTGAGAGATATGAGCTAATACATTACAGGTCCTTCTAAAAGATCGCCAAAAGGCATTTTTTCTCAAAACTCATAACTTGAGCATGGTAGACTCAATTGAGGTGAAACCAAAAGGAGCGTTTAGAGGACTCTTTAAGCTTTCTCAAAAGTCCTAGAAAATGTTCATACCACATAAATTGAAGGAGATATAAGGCTCAGAAGTTGGTCGATTCTCAAGGAAAAACACAAAAACCTAATTGCACAATTTGGTGTTTTTGGACTAATGGGCCTAAAAGATGAATCCCAAACATGGCTATAGGCCATATAAGGACTATTAGACCAATTATTTTTATTTTTATTACATTTATTTTTATTTACTTGAAGTTTTATTCACTTAAATATTAATAAATTAAATAAAATACAAAATAATTTGTTTTAAATCAAAGATTGGATTCCTAATTAACTTCAATCACCCAATATGCCCATTTATCTCCATTTAGTGAATTTTATTTCATTTATTTTGAATTTATTTATTTAAATTTGAAATAAATCAAATAAAATCAAATTTGAATTGATAAAAGATTATATGATTGGATTTTCAAATCAAAATCAATCCTATATCAATTATTGAGACCAGAAATATACTTGAAAGGATGGGAAAATAGGATGAGCCAAAGTTAGAAGGTTTATGTGCAATTCTCAAATCAAATCTCTTGATTCTAAGTCACACGTTTTCTTTCCAAAATCAAAACCCTAGAATGCTCTCCTATATATATCCAAAGCATGCAGCATATAAGGAGGAATCCTTGCCTCCATACATGTTCTAAAAACTCTCACAAAAGAATCCTAACTAGGGCATGATCGAAACTGCATATTTAGCGAATTTCAATCGAAACCAAGCACCCAATTCTCTTCCTGAGATTCCCAGGAATGGTTCCATTCATTACCCATGCGTTCAAGTGCCCAAGACAGTTGCATCCGAACTCACCTCTTTGGTAAAATTTTCAGGCTTTGAATTTATCTATTCATGATTTGTTAACTGATGTAACTTGCATAGATGTATTCAGGGTACTCTTTAGGACAGGTTCAACGTGATACATGCAACGTTTGAAGAAGGAAGCACTAAGTACCATTGTTAGGGCAAAATCGTGTTTGCTTTCGTGCTCCTACTTACAGGCCTCTAATGGCAAAAACGAACACACCAATGGACTCAAAGACCTTGGTTTAGGGGGGTAAGGGCCCCCTCATGTTTTTATCTGATGCGTTTTTGTGTTTTCAAAGTTGCAGGAAATTTGAAGGATTTTCCGCAGGTAATTCTGCAGGAAAATCCCTACCTAATTCCGCAGGAAACATGAGTAAAGAAGATGAAGTTGACTGGGCCTGGAGAATGCAACGTGATTGGTCTGTCAATGTATTTATCCTCTCATTCCATGCGTGGCGCATAACCACTCGCTGGTCAAACGGAACTTCCTCTCTCCCCTCACGCACAGTATCGCCATTGGACGGTCAAAACAACAGATGTCCCTCTCTCTTCTTTGATTGGTTCATCGTGATGTAGGGAGGGCCCACACTTGACTTTTATTTTCAATTTCCCATTTAAATTACACTTATATATATTATTTGATTTTCGGTTTAATAAATGACTTAACACACAGCACAAGCGGCCATGCCTATCATTTGATGAGCCTAAGGTACCCAGTTCATTGAAGGATTTTCTAAGTTATCTTTGCCGTTGAAATTGTTGACTAGGAAAGGACAAGCTTTCATTTGGACTTCGCAATGTGAATCGAATTTTCAAGAGCTTAAGAGAAGATTGACTTCTGCTCCTATTTTGATTTTGCAAGATCCGTTTGAACCGTTTGTGGTGTATTGTGATGCTTCATTGTTGGGTTTGGGAGGCGTTTTGATGCAAAAAGGGCAAGTGGTAGCTTATGCTTCAAGGCAACTTAAAGTTCATGAGAGGAATTATCCGACACATGATTTAGAGTTGGCCGCCGTTGTGTTTGTTTTGAAACTTTGGAGGCATTATTTGTTTGGATCAAGGTTTGACGTTTTCAGTGATCACAAGAGTTTAAAGTATTTGTTTGATCAGAAAGAGTTGAATATGAGACAACGAAGATGGTTGGAATTCTTGAAGGATTATGATTTTAGTTTGAACTACCATCCTGGAAAAGCGAATGTTGTAGCCGATGCATTGAGTAGGAAATCATTGCATATGTCTATGTTGATGATTCGAGAATTGGAATTGTTGGAACAATTTAGAGATTTGAGTTTGGTTTGTGAAGCGACACCTTCGTGTGTTAAGCTTGGTATGTTAAAGCTTACGAGTGGTATTCTTGATGAGATTAGAGAAGGTCAGAAATCGGATTTAAAATTGGTTGACATTATTACATTGATTAACCAACGTAACGGTGGTGATTTTCGGATTGACGAGAATGGCATTGTGAGACGTCGTGATCGAGTTTGTATTCCGGATATTATGGATTTGAGAAAGAGAATTCTTGAGGAAGGGCATAGAAGTGGTTTGAGTATTCATCTCGGTGCTACTAAAATGTGTCAAGACTTGAGGAAAATGTTTTGGTTGCAAGGAATGAAGAAGGATATAGCGGAGTTTGTTTATTCGTGTTTGACTTGTCAAAAGTTAAAGATTGAACATCAAAAGCCTTCTGGTTTGATGCAACCGTTATCTATTCCCGAGTGGAAGTGGGATAGTATCTCTATGGATTTTGTTTCGGGTTTGCCAAGGACATCGAGTAATTGCGAGGCAATTTGGGTCGTTGTGGATAGATTGACGAAATGTGCTCATTTTATTCCGATGAGGATGGACTATTCGATGGAAAGACTTGCTAAGTTATACATTGAGAAGATTGTGTGTTTACATGGTATTCCGTCAAGTATCGTTTCGGATAGAGATCCAAGGTTCACTTCTAGATTTTGGGAGGGTTTGCAAAGTGCTTTGGGTACGAAGTTGCGTTTGAGTTCGGCGTATCACCCGCAAACTGATGGTCAATCGGAGAGAACTATTCTGTCACTTGAAGATCTTTTGAGGTCTTGTGTTTTGGAACAAGGAGGAAATTGGGATAGTTTCTTACCTTTGGTTGAGTTTACTTATAACAACAGTTTCCATTCGAGCATTGGAATGGCACCTTTTGAGGCTCTTTATGGTAGAAGGTGTAGAACTCCTTTGTATTGGTATCAATCGGGAGAGAGTGCTGTGGTTGGACCCGAGTTAATTCAAGAGACTACGGATAAGATTAAGATGATTCAAGAGAAGATGAAGGCTTCTCAAAGTCGTCAGAAGAGTTACCATGATAAGAGGAGGAAGGCTCTTGAGTTTGAGAAGGATGAACATGTGTTTCTTCGAGTTACGCCAATAACGGGTGTTGGTAGAGCATTGAAGTCGCGTAAGTTGACGCCGCGTTTCATTGGTCCTTATCAGATTTCGGAGAGAGTAGGTGAAGTGGCATATCAAATTGCATTGCCACCGTCTCTTTCTAATCTTCACGATGTGTTCCATGTGTCTCAATTGAGGAGGTATATTGCGGATCCATCGCATGTTGTTCAATTAGATGATGTTCAAGTGAGAGATAATTTGACGGTTGATACATCACCTATGCGAATTGAAGATCGAGAGGTGAAGAAGCTTCGTGGTAAGGAGATTGCTTTGGTGAAAGTGATATGGGGTGGAGTGGCCAATGGTAATATCATTTGGGAACTCGAGGATAAGATGAAGGAATCGTATCCGGAGTTGTTTGTTTGAGGTAATTTTCGAGGCCGAAAATCTTTTAAGTGGGGGAGAGTTGTAACATCCTATTTTTATTAGATTTAATTAATTAGGATTATTTGATAATTGATAATTGTTTATGTGTTTTATTTAATTATTGTTTGCGTAATAATTATTTGATTTTGTGGTAATATGTTATTTATCTAATTAATAAATGGTAGAATTTTATTTGAAATTAGTTAAATGGGCTTAGTTGAGTGAGAAAGAATATTAGGTGGGTTAACCCCAATGAGATAAAGAGAGTTAGAAGAGAATTTTATGAGTTAACCTAAATTAGATAGAAAGATAGAAAGAAAAGTAGAGAAGATAAAAGAGGCAAAAGAGTAAAAGAGAGAAGAGGAGAGGATTGTAGATTCTTGAAGTTAGAAGGAGAAATTCAAGAGGTAAGGGTTTGAATACAAGTTCTTGTAGAATTTATGATTGGGTAATGTTGTATGTGTTAAAACATGGGATTTCATTTTTAGTATTTTCATAATCCATGAGATTTGTGTTGTTTGACGTTATTTATGCTTGGAATGGGTAGAAATAACATGTAGTTCATGATTCTTTACTTGATTCTATGGGTGGGTTTTGATTTATCACATGTTGGATGAAAAGAATGTAAAAACCTAACTTTGGGATTTGGGTGAAATTCATGGATTTGCATGATTAATGAAACTTTGATGAATCTAAGGATACATATGGGTTATGTGTATGTTATGTATGTGAAATTCGTGTACAAATAATGAACTGAACTGTGAATTGAGTGGTGAAAATGAAAAGAGGGAACTGTGCTGAGTTTACACAGAAAATTCATTTTGCGTTGTGTTCGCGACGCGAACGAGAGGTGGCGGCGCGAACTGAATGAATCTCTGAAATGATTTGGTTCTGCCTTGTACTTCGCGGCGCGCACATGTGGATGCGGCGCGAACTGAATGCATTTTTGAGATACCTTGTTTCTGTCTGTTACTTCGCGGCGCGACCAAGGGTTGGCGGCGCGAACTATATTTAAAAATATTTTCTTGTTTTTTTAAGACTTGACTTGCATACCTATTACTTCTATATGTTCAATATGTGTTATTAAATGATTAAATAACATGTGTGAGGTGTAATTGAATGTATTATGTAATGGAATGCTAAATGATAATTGTGTTGAGATTGGATTGAATTGCATGTTGTGTAATTTTGTGCAAGGTTGGAAAGATGTGATTGTGTAGTTTAAGAGATAGAGAGATCGTCTTAAATGCATGAGTCTTGTTTTGTTGCACACGTACACAAGCATGAGTCTTTGAAAGTGGCAATGTTGGGTAATCTCGCGAAGGTTATTTACTTGTCCCAAACCTAACGAGTACGGGGTTTGAAAGCTTAACGAGTATGGGGCTTTAAGGTGGTTATCTAGTCTAGAGAGAATGACAATCGGCATGACCGGAAATGATAACGGAGGGATCCGCATGCATATCGCATCGAGTCACACTTGAGTCGCACGTGTCGGTGTGAAATGTTGTTATGTGTGATTATGTGGTATGAATGTGTGGATGTGAATTTGATTGATATGCATATATGTGGAATGATGAATCATTTTATATGAATTAGAGAATGTGATGAGAATGAGATATATGTGATTAATACATATTTGATGTGAAATGTGGAATATATATGTATGAGTGATATATGCGTATATATGTAAATTGGCAATATATGAGGTTGTGAATTAAATTGTGATGATTAATTGAGTTGAACATGTTAACTTTATATTGGAGATAAATACATGTTTTGTGAAGAGTGATGAATTCTTGAAATGTATGCTTACTTAAGTTGCATTTCCCATTAATATATTTTCTATTTAGAATTTGAATTCTCACCCTTCTGTTTGAATGTTATCCTTCGTTGATAACGTGCAGGTTCCGACGAGTAGTAGCTTGTCCGAGGATTTAGCCGAGGCGCTCATGAGTTTGTTATTGGATTAGGTAGCGAGTCATATGCTCTGATCATGTAACACTTGGGGGGGATTTTATTTAGACTTATGCTTATGTTTGGATATTGCTATTTCCTATGTTTTGTTGGATATTCGGATGTATTTGTTTGAGATTTCGGATATGTCGTTTGAGGCTATGTGGCCAAGATTGTGGATTTAAATGTTAATTCGATATTGGTAGATGAATATAGTATGGGATATATTCATTGAAATTTTAAGAGCAATTCTATTGTTTTCCGCAAGCGTTATGCATAGTGTATGAAAGCATGAGATTTACATTGTGTTACAAATATGATCTTTGCATATGAAGAATGTTGGATGTTTTGCTTTAGGTTTTCATTGTGATGAAAATAACATGTGACTCCCTTTTCCTTATGCATGATTACTCTGTGTGATTGAATGAAATATTTGGGGTTAGAAAAGGGGTGTTACAAAACGAGCAGATCTAGTATGCTCAGGCTGCGCGCGTCTACGACGCACCCTCTCATCAACACCAATGGATCTCCTCAGATCAAGATTCAAGGGCTACACAACCTGCAAGCCCACCGTGGACATTCAATGGACAGCCACGCAGGATCCCATACGCCCAGGTTTTTTTTGTTTTTTTATATATATATATTATTATTATTATTATGTTGTTTTGTTTTTTTCTTTCATTTCCAAGTTTAACCTTTTTTTTTTTATAAAAAATAAGTTTCCTTTTCTTCTCTTAACAACAATAATTTTTCTTTTTATAAAATTAATTTTAGCTTCCTAAGTTAGTTAAATAAAGTAGGCTTTTTTCTAAATTAATTAGGATTAATGATTAAATAATTTTGGTCTAACTTTAGATTTTAATTTAATTAGTAATTTTAGATTTTAATTTAATTAGTAATTTTAGATTTTAATTTAATTAGTAATTTTAGGTTTGATTAATTAGTAATTTTAGGTTTGATTTTAATCATAGTCATGTTAGCCTTTAATCAGAATCATATCAATAATGTAAGGGTTGTCTATCAAACTGTAGGCTAAGGTTTACCCTTAAATTTTTAGCCATAAGGCTTTTAACCCTGCTTTTCTCTACACTTATGTTTTATTCGCGAATTCTCTTCTCATCTCCCACTCCATTGTATGTCGCATGCCTTTAGTTTTTGTTTTATTATTTTCGTTTTATTTAATTTCTGCCTTTATTTAATTATTTATTTTCAGCCATTTAAATTCTAGAAATCAATGTATAGGTTGCCAGTTTTTTTTTGTAATAGTTAGGGTTTATTTTCGCGCTCCCTTCCTCCTCTATTATGTAACTGCCCCAAAGCCTTGTAATAGTTGTAGGTTTATGTGCCTTTTAATTTCCGTACAATATAATTGTTATATAACTGCGTGGTTAGTAAAATAGGGAGTGACAACAAGTAATCGAATATAGCTCACCTAATCAAAGATTAAATATCTAAATACAACCACATGATTGCTACACACACCCACCTTTAAGGTAACTGCTCTTATGCTGCCTTCTCGATCAAATAGTCAAGTCCCTTCGAATATAGGGATACCTTAGCATGTTGCCTTCGATTCAAAATCACCATGTCCCTCCGATAAAAGATCATAGTCCCTTCGAGTTGCCTACGAACAAAATGATCTCGTCCCTCGATGTTGTCTCGATTAAATGGTGATAGTCCCTTCGATTGCTAAGGTATCCTTACTGTTGCTTAAATGACTATTATATCCTTCCCCAAGACTACCTGCCCTCTTTATGGTAAGGGACGGTCTTGTGGCGAACGATTATTCTTGATGACCCTTCGATGACCCGCACATCCAATTGAAAGACTTCCCGCCTTCTCATGGTATGGATAGACCCTTTCGCCCGAAAGACTTAAAGAACAAGAAAGACAAATTTAGGGTAGGTAGTTCTTAATTGCTTGTTCCATTCAAATCAAAAATCAAATGCTTTTCACACCTCCTCTTCAAATACTTTCAAAACAAGGCTACGCTTATTTACAAGCTAAAGTCCTTAACGAAATCTTTTTACTATTCACACACGACACTTTTCAAACAATTTCAAACAAACAAGTGAGCTAAGTAATTAAGAGCCCATGGATAACCATGGATGCAAAGGGTGCCTTACACCTTCCCTTTGTATAACCTACCCCCAAACTCAAAATATTTCAAAGGTCTTTCCTGTTCTTTTAGCCTTTCCAATAGGATAAAATAAAAGTCGGTGACGACTCTTGCTTACCGCGACATTTCGTTAAAAAAGTCAGTTCACCGTATTACAAGTGGTCATAGAGTCACATCGCAAACCTCGCCCCAGGGTAAACTAAGGATAGGGATTTTTGTACCTGTAGAACGGGTTCTAAGGGTTCTCAGAGCTTTTTCTCAATCTTAAAGATACGTTGATTGGTATCTGTAAGAGAGTTTTCTCTGAGTGTAGTATCTGCGTGACAATTACTTTCGTAATCACCGCTCTACGTCCTAAAAAAGGCTTTAAGTGGGGTTAATGGGTTTCTAGGTCCTCCTGGTACAAATCAGTCTCGGAATGCATTGGCACAGTTAATCACATCCAGCTAGGAAAATCCCAAGATTAGAGGGCCTTCACCGAGAAGACATCCTCCATCCTATCTTATGTTGCACTCAAATTCGGGTATAGGATTTCTCACCACAAGGGGGAATCAAGCCCTTTCCCGATATAGAAAAAACAAAATAAACAAATATATATGCAACAATCACATGAAATGACACAGAGGTTAGGCAGGACCTCTCTTGTTTGAGGGGGAATTTGGCATCCCTAATTCCTCATTGGGGGCTGGACCAGCACAGGTCAACCATTGGTTTGGATAAAAAAACCAAGGTTATTACTTTCCCCAGCAGAGTCGCCATTTTTCTGTGGTGTCGTTTTTTTTACCTCCCCGTTTCACTTGGGAGGACGACACGCTAGACCCTTCACGCAAAATTTTGAAGGAGAATGCGCCCGTGGCGGGATGAATTTTGTTTCAGTTCTTCCTACGATATCACACGAACTTTTTAATTATCCTACGAGGAGGAAAGGGGAAAAAGTTCTCAAATAAACCCTAGGAGTTTGCTAAGTGTAGAGATTCACCTAGACTAGAAATTCTAGAGTCCGGGAGGTCGGTTATACATAGGGAAGAGTTTAAGCACCCTACATATCCGTAGTACTCTACGGGAACCTTCTCTGTGTCTATGTGTTTGTGTTTGTTGCTTATTAATTGGGAAAGTTTCTCCTTTGTATTAGGAGAAGGAATTGAAATGAATTAAAAAGAAGACAAACAGACTGACTATTTTTGGTTTTTTATTAGCTCGCTGAGATTCCTTGTGAACCTCATGCCTACATATCCTTAATGGAAGTCAGAGCTTTTGGTAGTTCGGAGAACTAATTAGGGAAATTAATTATTTTTGGTGCCTTGCTTAAAGCTCAAGGTTGAAGCTTGAATTAAATCTCTGTTTACAGTAAAGAAACATGAAATCATCTTTACAGAGAGGTATTTCTACTATTCCACCACAAACATTAAAAGAGTGACAGAATAACTGAATTCATTTCATTCAAGAGGGGGAACTTACTTGTGTATGTGCAAGTATACCAGTCAACTGCGTCTTGAATGAAAGAAAGGTGCTCAACCAAGTTAGGGAAAGTTACCACATGCCTGGGTTTACTGACAGAGCATGCCTTTCAAAATCCTAAATGGGAGACTGATTAAAATTAAAATGTAATGTAATGTTTGTTTGTTTGAATATGGTGAGATAGGAGAAAGATCTCTCTATAGAGATAAGCTATATCTATCTACTGTATAAAAGATCTGACTTTAGCTGGCTTGTATGAGGCCCAAGCTTGAGGCTTTTTGATTGATTTAATTGACTCTGGGAGATAATTCCACTAGGGATTAACTTAAACTAAGAATTTTTGTGTTTTGTACAAAGCCCAGAATTGAGGCTGACTCTAGTTGGAGAGTGTTTATTTGATGGATTTTATTTGGTATTCTGTACAAAGCCCAAAATTGTGGCTGACTCTTAATCGGGGAATATGATATTTTCTGCCTTGTATGAAGCCCAAGGTTGTGGCTACTCTGGCTAGGGAAAAAATTGTTTCCTGCCTTGTACAAAGCCCAAGGTTGTGGCAGACTCTTAAAGAAACTGAGTATGGATGACTTTATGGGGGAAAAGATCCTAAAGATTAGAAATCTTTTAACACAAGGAATATGGTTTATATGCCTTGTATAAAGCCCAAGGTTATGGCTACTTGAAGGTGAAGGACTCACTGGGGAGACTATATTATCTGCCTTGTACAAAGCCCAAGGTTGTGGCTGAATCTCTAGGGGATACCTATGATAAGGTTTTGACTCCAAGGGGAGTATGTGCCTTGTACAAAGCCCAAGGTTGAGGTTGACTTTAAAGGAAAATCTACCAGTATGGGATCTTTGACTCAGAGGGGATTTTTGACTCTGTTGAGGATCATCCTATTGATTGACTCTACTGAGGATTGTGCTTTTGTTGACAGGAATTGATGAATGAAAGACCCAGGTTTGAAGATTGACTCTACTGGTGATTTGTTTGAGTGATTGACCTAAAGTAGACTCTACAGGAGAATTGGTTTTTTATTGACTGAGACTGACCTTAAATGAAATTTTATCTTTTGAATTTTGGAAGCTAACCATTTCTAGGGAAATTACTCTACTGGAGAGTTTATCTTCTGAAAGTTTAATTTTTGGAAGCTAACCCTTTCCAGGGGAATTTGTTGAAAATATAGGAATGTTGTGGAGGCTAACCCTTTCAAGGGGAATTTGGCAGAAGGAATATCTATTTGAGACTTCTTGTTTAAAGCCCAAGATTAAGGCTGACACTGACTGAAGATATACAACTATGGATCTTAGACTCTGCCAAGGAAAATTATATTGAAGATTGAGAATAAGGGTGACAGAGACTGTCCGTGTCTCTCATTCTAAAGGTGAACTCAATACTGACATTGAGACATTCTTAGCTTGGTTTAAAAGTCTGGTTTTAAGAATAGAAGAAACTCACCAGGGTAGGCTAAAAGGTGACTAAAAACCTGTTCCTATGTTTATAAGAAACCTGATGGGTCCTTGTATACAAGCTCAAGAGTAAGCTGGGAATGCTTTTAAGAAGCCTGTGGGTCCTTGTACAAAGCCCAAGAGGAGGCTAATCGAGGGTCCTTGTTATAGCACAAGAGAAAGCTATGTGGTTTTGAACTTATTTTGGCTCTAAGCAAATGGGTAAGAGGTTTCACCGGGAATAATTCCTCTTGGGTGGATGTATCCTATTTTGGGTTCTAAGGCTTTTTTCAAGATGTTTCACCAGGAATAATTCATCTTGAGGGTTTGAACTAAAGATCTCTAATTAGGAAAGAGCCTTCATCGGGAAGACATTCTCAATCCTAGGCCATAGTCCTATATATATATCTATATATATATATATATATAGTTTAACTGTCCTAAGGTTTACACTCAAATGTAGTTCTAAAAAATATATAAACAGTTTATGTTTGACAGTAATTTAAATAAAGACTGTAAATTGAAAGCTATAAAAGCCTAACCTGGATGGAGCGGAGGCCTTTGAAGATGTATGTATAAGGCCTTACCAGCAGTTGATTGTTTATTGATAACAGTTGAATATTTATTATAAATAGTTAAAGGTTTTTGAAAACAGAAGAAGTGAGGATGGACATAGGTCACATAGGTATCTGAAGAGTTTCACCGGGAATAATGCCCTTCAAATACCAGAAGAATGTTTTGAAAACCGAAACAAGATTTTGTAAATACAGTTTTTGAAAACAAACTAAGAAAAGAAAAAGGTGTTGGGTCTTACACTCTATTAGAGGCCCATAAGATTTATTTACTATTTATGATAAAAAGAAAACACGAGATGTAAGGGTTTGTTGAATAAGAACCTTAACCGTCCGTTTAATCGAAGTTTGAAAATAATTTGAAATATTGACAATAATCAACTTAATTAGAATAAAGACAAAGTCTATACCTAATTAAAGCCTAAGTAATTAGGGTTTTATCACAAAAATATGTGCAAGTGATTAAGTTTTGGAAATCAAATGAAAATTATACTTAAATTATTTTAAAATACATAAAATAAGTATCATTTTAAACTTATTAAAAATATATCAAATAAATAATATTTTTGTAAATAAATAAGTATGTGAAAAATGAAGTGAAAATGATTTAATTTGATAGGTGAGTTAATTGGTTGAAATTGTGAAGAAAATTAAAGAAAATAGTGATAAAAAAGATGTTTTGGTCTCACCATGGTTTGAACCCATGCCCTTGCAATCAACTACTCAAAACAACTCCATTGGTCCAACGCGTGCTTGGTGTCAAAGGAGTGACTCCATTGCAATACATTGGTTATCAAATGCATAATGTTAAAAAAAGAAATAAAAATCCAAAAGGTCTGGGGCGAGGGGGATTCGAACACCTGACCTGAGGCACGCGCACAAACAAACTCTCTCTTTACCACTGGGCTATAACGATGTAGTCGTTTATAAAATGCCTACCACTCAAAATAAGATAAACTTTAACCTTGGATTTGAATTTTTGCGCGCCACCACCATCTTCATCTTCAACCTCAAGCTTCCATGAATTTGAAATTCCAACTCTCTCGTTTCTCAACCAAATCAGATGGTGTAAACACCAAACGTGTTCTAATTTCTCTCACGATTTCAAATATGTAACTAACATGAATTTATTTTAACTACATCTACTGAATTATCTAACATACGTGAAGAACCCTAAAATTTAAAAATTAAATTAAATGGCTATATTGAAGTATAAATGACTGATGATAGAGGGTTTTTAATCCTCTGATGATGATGAATGAAATGGTATTGAGTTTTAACAAAAAGAGTACACAAATTAAAGAGATGGAGCTGAGAAACTTACCTCTGAAAATGGAGGTCCTGAGGTGATCAGTGGTTTTCACACATATATTTTCCGTTGTTTTTAAGTATTTTTAAGTTATGTTATTGAGTGTTTTATTTCTCTATTCGTTATTTTATGCTTTGGTTGTATGTTTTAATGTTTTCAGACTGATATGGAGAAATCGGAGTAAATCAGTGCAAAACTCGGAGTTTCGAAGGAATTTCAAAAACATGCTACAGGAGGCCTGACACGGGTAGCCGTGTTGCACAACACGGGCCGTGTCAGGAAGAGGGCGCAAGAAGAATGGAAAAACAGTGAAGCAACACGGGTGCCCGTGTTGCACAACACGGCCCGTGTTGCACGTCCTGGGGCTTAATAAGAAAAAGAAATATGACAGGGGGCCAACACGGGTGCCCGTGTTGCACAACACGGCCCGTGTTGGGTGATGACGCTGATTTCAGTGATTTTTATTATTTATTTCAGTGGTTGGCCTGCAGGGGTATTTTTGGGATTACCAACCAACTTAAGTGAGTCTGCACTATTTAGGAGAGTTTTCAAGATGAATTAGGGATCTTTTTGCCACACGAAGAATTGGAGGATTGAGAAAAGAAGCCTATGAAATTGGAGAAGAACAGAGAACTCTCATGAGCGGAAGCCATTGAAGATCAAAGTTCATCATCTCTATTGTAATGTCTTTATTTGATATCTTTGTAATTTCTTTGGATAATATGAATAGCTAAACCCCCCAATGCTAGGGGGTGTCCCTGATTAACATTTGTGATGATTTTGAATTCCGAATTTCAATAACATATTTCTCTTTCATGTTCAATTTAATGGTATAAGGTTTTTAATGCTTTCCTCGTCGGACCAACTGGATTGATTTATGACTGACAATTAGGATTTCCATCCATTGTTAGGGTTTTTATACCATTATCCTATAGTAGATATCACCTAGGACTAGGGATACCCTATAGTAACCGGATTGTTCTTGATTATAATAATACTTGATTTGATCACTAATTTTGAAGGACTTTGGGATTAGGATTTCAATGTTCAAAGGTTTGCCCACTAAGGACTTAGGAGCAAATACCCTTAAGAACCGGTAATTGATAAGTTGAATTTTGTTAATGAAACAAGGGTTCAGAATTGTTACGTGTTAATGCACACACCTACCCTGGCATGTTACTCATATTTGATCAAATCACCCTTTTTAAGTTTATTTGCAATTTAATTCGTAATCATAAAAATCAAAACCCCCAAGGCTTTTTGTTTAATTGAATTCCTACTAACTCTATAATATCACGCAGTCCTTGAGATCGATATTTGGGGAATTTTCCCTTTATTACTACAGAGGCAAAATAATACACTTGCTATTTTACCGATCAAGTTTTTGGCGCCGTTGCCGGGGACTGCCGAAGATTATAGAGTTTTTAGATTTATTTCAATTAGAATTTTGTTGCTCTGCGACTAAAATTTTATTTTTTCTAAAAAAAATATATATATTTTTATTTTTTTATTTTTGTTCCTCATTCTAATAATTGTCTAATATGTTTATGCGAGGTAAGGCCTCAGCAGAATTTCTTTTTGACGCAGAAAATGAAAGGACTTTTCACGCAAGGCGCAGACAAGCTCGTCAAACTAAACTGGAATCCGAGGAAGAAGTGATTACAGTTCATTCTGGTTCAGACACCGAAAGTGAAGAAGAGATCATGGGCGAGGTACCACCACCAGAGAGACTCCTCGGAGACTATGGTGCTAGAAACACACCGGGAGGAAGGCTAACTATTGTCAACCACCCGGTGAATGTTCCTAATTTTCAATTGCATCCAAGCACCATCACTCAGCTCGAAAGAAAGCCTTTCACCGGAAAGGTTAATGAAGATGCAAACAAGCACTTACAGAGGTTTCTGACCATGAGTACAACTTTAAAAATCGAAGGTCATACAGAAGAGGCCAAGAAGCTGAGAATGTTCCCATTCACCTTGGCAGAAGAAGCAGAAGAGTGGTTTTATTCCCTTCCAGCGGGCAGCATAACATCATGGGAAGAGATGGAAAAAGCTTTCTTAAATGAGTATTTTCCCGCCTCGGTCTTTATAAGGAAGAGGTGTGACATTCTAAACTTCAAGCAGAAGTAGGGTGAGCCCCTAGGAGATGCATACAAAAGATTCAAAAGAATTCTAGTAGCATGTCCCACTCACAATATGGACAAGACTGAACAGATGCAAGTATTTGTCAATGGAATCAGAATGAAAACAAAACAGTTAATTGATACAGCAGCTGGAGGCTCGACAAATTTCACAACAGCCTCAGGCATCATCAAAATAATTGAAGCAATAGCTGCAAATGAGCATTTGGAATTGTATGACAGGTGTGCTAGCAAACCAGAAGGAATCATTAATCTCAAGCTGGAGACTTCTAAAACTCGGGTTGAAGATGCGATAGCCGCAGAAGTTGAAAAGAAATTGAAGGCTATGAATATAGGTAAACAACAGGTGGCTCAAGTTAAACAAGCTCAACCTGTCAGCTGTGAAATCTGTAATGGCCCACACCAAACGGTGTACTGTTTTGCTACTCCCAAGCAGATTGAAGAAATCAAATTCCTAAGGCAAAACAACCCGTATTCTAACACCTATAATCCAGGGTGGAAGAATCATCCAAATTTTGCTTGGAAAGATCAACAACAACTAGGTACCCAGAAGGCAGAGTGGGAAGTGGCAATTGAAAGATTAGCTGGGCAGTGTTCTCAGTTCCAAGAAGAAACAAGAAACAACCACAAAAACACTTCGACCTCAATTAAAAATCTGGAAGTTCAAGTGGGGCAGATAGCACAACATCTCACTCTATAGGCACAAGGTACCCTTCCGAGCTCAACTGTGAAAAATCCGAAAGACCAAGAGAAGATTAATGATGTTACTACAAGAAGTAGGAGAGTAGCAGAATCTGAAAAGGAAAAAGAAAAAGAGGAAATAGATGACCCCATGGTAATAGAGGTGGATCTGGAAATAAGAGAGAATCCAAAAGAGCCAGAAGTTGTGGTACCACCGGTTAAACCAATTGAAGAAAAAAATAAGAAAGACGCTGAACCGGTGATAAAACTACCTTTCCCCTCCAGAGTGACAAAGAAGGTTTCAAGAGAGAAAGACTTTGAAAAGTTCACGAAATTGTTCAAAAAGTTAGAGGTAAATCTACCATTCTTTGAAGCACTTGAACACATGCCTTTCTATAAAAAATTTATGAAGGAGGTGTTGGCGAAAAAGAGACCACTAGGAGGAGAGCCAAAAATTGCAACCGAGAAGTGTGGTATAGTCTCGACAGCAAGAAAGATCCCGATAAAGAGGAAAGACCCTGGGGCGGTGGCGATACCATGCACTATCAAGAATATAGCATTTAAAAAGGTACTCCTCGATTCTGGGTCTAGTGTGAGTTTAATGCCTTTGTCCATTTTCAAAAAGCTTGAATTAGAAAAGATTAGTGAAAGTAAGACACAGTTAAGGTTCGCTGATCACACCGTCAAGAAATCCTATGGGGTAGCTGAAGATGTACTGGTGGAAGTTGATAAGTTTGTATTCTCTGTTGACTTCCACATCATGGATATTCCGGAAGACGAAGAAACTCCTATCCTTCTTGGGAGACCATTTTTGTCGATCGGCCGCTGCAACCTCGACATTGAAAAAGGGACACTAACGCTAAAATCATTTGATGAAGAAGTAACCTTGAAGATGTTAGGAGTTAAGAAAAATAGGGCAGGTATGAATGAGAAAACTTCAGCTGGTATGACAGAAGGTGAAAATGAAGACAAAAATCCTAAAAATCTCCAAGAGAAAGTGTCAAGCATAGCCTCTCGGGTGGAACCAACTTATGTAGCTGTCAAAAGTCCTAAGAAAGCTAAGGGAGTCAAGAAGAATGTGGGAAGCAAATTGAAGAGAGAAGTTAGCCATGCTTTTCATCTTCATGAGTTCGTGGTTGCGAAAGTGACAAGCAACAAGGTGTGGAAAAGGAAATACCCTCCATAATAAAGGGTAATGGACCGTCGAGCTATGCGACGTTAAACGAAGCGCTTCGTGGGAGGAATCCCACGGTTTTAATAATTAATTTGTCTGTTTGTTTATTTTATTTTCAGGAAATAAAAGAGGACGTCTCTAGTGAAAGCTCAGAAGTGATCATTGGAGTGCAATACCCTTTGTGAGTCACCTCTCTCGAACTCGTTCTGAAACATTGAGGCCAATGTTTAGTTCAAGTTTAGGGGAGGCTCGTCTCTTCGCATTTTATTTTTGTTATTTTTATGTTATTGGTATGATGTGAAACCATAAAGTGAATTTGCAAAAAAGTTTTACCGAAATTTTAATTTTTGTTGAAGAGTTTTGATCTTAAAGTGCAATCGGGAATAGTATATAGAGATGAAGCGAGGATTGTTTGAGGACAGAAAGTTCGGAATAATGTGACAAGAAGAGGTTTTTGTTTAAACACCCTTGGTTTCCTAAAAGAGATACGAGTCTAACTTGTAGATTTGCACCATAGTACTTGTCTCCTGAGAAGTACTTCTCGAGTAGTTTATCGATACAGTCTGGCAGAATTTAGATTCACTTGCATGATGACTTGTTGAGAAAAAAAAAGGATATAAAGTTGGCACCAAATGATGAAAAGGCGGTAAAAGGCAATCGGCTCGCTAAGTTGGGTAACCCTCACCCGGTTATTCAGCCCAAAGGAGATTGATCCCCAAACGTCGTCCAAAAGCACAATATATAACTGCAAAGTTTGAAAATTTCATTGGTAATAAAAAGTAGCCAATGCTGCTAGTTTGGTGCCAGGAAAAGAAAATAAGAAGTCTTGATTCGTCTCATGCAAGTGATGATTATTATAAGAAATGTAGTGCCTTAATATGATTGTCCGAATGAAAGAGGAGGAAAATCGGAAAGAGACTTAAGTGCAAAGCATAGTTGGAGAGGTATCCGAAACGGGAGATTGAGGTTTAAAGTGGTAACAGAAACTCGTCGCGTCATGTGAATGCCGAACCAACTGTTTCTTGATCAATACAGTCGGATATCTCACGTATGAACACCGTGTGATTTGAAGGTCATTAACTTTTGTAATTGTCGCTTGAGGTCAAGCAACGGTTTAAGTTTTGGGGAGTTTGATCAGTGGTTTTCACACATATATTTTCTGTTGTTTTTAAGTATTTTAAGTTATGTTATTGAGTGTTTTATTTCTCTATTCGTTATTTTGTGCTTTGGTTGTATGTTTTAATGTTTTTAGACTGATCTGGAGAAATCGAAGTAAATCAGTGCAAAACTCGGAGTTTCGAAGGAATTTCAAAAACATGCTACAGGAGGCCTGACACGGGTGGCCGTGTTGCACAACACGGGCCGTGTCAGGAAGAGGGCGCAAGAAGAATGGAAAAACATTGAAGCAACACGGGTGCCCGTGTTGCACAACAAGGCCCGTGTTGCACGTCCTGGGGCTTATTAAGAAAAAGAAATATGACAGGGGGCCAACACGGGTGCCCGTGTTGCACAACACGGCCCGTGTTGGGTGATGACGCTGATTTCAGTGATTTTTATTATTTAGTTCAGTGGTTGGCCTGCAGGGGTGTTTTTGGGATGTCCAACCAACTTAAGTGAGTCTGCACTATTTAGGAGAGTTTTCAAGATGAATTAGGGATCTTTTTGCCACACGAAGAATTGGAGGGTTGAGAAAAGAAGCCAATGCAATTGGAGAAGAACAGAGAACTCTCATGAGCGAAAGCCATTGAAGATCAAAGTTCATCATCTCTATTTTAATGTCTTTATTTGATATCTTTGTAATTTCTTTGAATAATATGAATAGTTAAACCCCCCCAATGCTAGGGGGGTGTCCCTGATTAACATTTGTGATGATTTTAAATTCCGAATTTCAATAACATATTTCTCTTTCATGTTCAATTTAATGGTATAAGGTTTTTAATGCTTTCCTCGTCGGACCAACTGGATTGATTTATGACTGACAATTAGGATTGCCATCCATTGTTAGGGTTTTTATACCATTATACTATAGTAGATATCACCTAGGACTAGGGATACCCTATAGTAACCGGATTGTTCTTGATTATAATAATACTTGATTTGATCACTAATTTCGAAGGACTTTGGGATTAGGATTTCAATGTTCAAAGGTTTGCCCACTAAGGACTTAGGAGCAAATACCCTTAATAACCGGTAATTGATAAGTTGAATTTTGTTAATGAAACAAGGGTTCAGAATTGTTACATGTTAATGCACACACCTATCGTGGCATGTTACTCATATTTGATCAAATCACCCTTTTTAAGTTTATTTGCAATTTAATTCGTAATCATAAAAACTAAAACCCCCAAGGCTTTTTGTTTAATTGAATTCCTACTTACTCTATAATATCACGCAGTCCTTGAGATCGAAATTTGGGGAATTTTCCCTTTATTACTACAGAGGCAAAATAGTACACTTGCTATTTTACCGATCAAGTTTTTGGCGCCGTTGCCGGGGACTGCCGAAGATTATAGAGTTTTTAGATTTATTTCAATTAGAATTTTGTTGCTCTGCGACTAAAATTTTATTTTTTCTGAAAAAAAATATATATATTTTTATTTTTTTATTTTTGTTCCTCATTCTAATAATTGTCTAATCTGTTTATGCGAGGTAAGACCTCAGCAGAATTTCTTTTTGACGCAGAAATTGAAAGGACTTTTCACGCAAGGCGCAGACAAGCTCGTCAAACTAAACTGGAATCCGAGGAAGAAGTGATTACAGTTCATTCTGGTTTAGACACCGAAAGTGAAGAAGAGATCATGGGCGAGGTACCACCACCAGAGAGACTCCTCGGAGACTATGGTGCTAGAAACACACCGGGAGGAAGGCTAACTATTGTCAACCACCCGGTGAATGTTCCTAATTTTCAATTGCATCCAAGCACCATCACTCAGCTCGAAAGAAAGCCTTTCACCGGAAAGGTTAATGAAGATGCAAACAAGCACTTACAGAGGTTTCTGACCATGAGTACAACTTTAAAAATCGAAGGTGATACAGAAGAGGCCAAGAAGCTTAGAATGTTCCCATTCACCTTGGCAGAAGAAGCAGAAGAGTGGTTTTATTCCCTTCCAGCGGGCAGCATTACATCATGGGAAGAGATGGAAAAAGCTTTCTTAATTGAGTATTTTCCCGCCTCGGTCTTTATAAGGAAGAGGTATGACATTCTAAACTTCAAGCAGAAGGAGGGTGAGCCCCTAGGAGATGCATACAAAAGATTCAAAAGAATTCTAGTAGCATGTCCCACTCACAATATGGACAAGACTGAACAGATGCAAGTATTTGTCAATGGGCTCAAAATGAAAACAAAACAGTTAATTGATACAGCAGCTGGAGGCTCGACAAATTTCAAAACAGCCTCAGGCATCATCAAAATCATTGAAGCAATAGCTGCAAATGAGCATTTGGAATTGTATGACAGGTGTGCTAGCAAACCGGAAGGAATCATTGATCTCAAGCTGGAGACTTCTAAAACGCGGGTTGAAGATGCGATAGCCGCAGAAGTTGAAAAGAAATTGAAGGCTATGAATATAGGTAAACAACAGGTGGCTCAAGTTCAACAAGCTCAACCTGTTAACTGTGAAATATGTAAGGGCCCGCACCAAACGGTGTACTATTTTGCTACTCCCAAGCAGATTGAAGAAACAAATTCCTAAGGCAAAACAACCTGTATTCTAACACCTATAATCCAGGGTGGAAGAATCATCAAAATTTTGCTTGGAAAGATCAACAACAACAAGGTACCTAGAAGGCAGAGTGGGAAGTGGCAATTGAAAGATTAGCTGGGCAGTGTTCTCAGTTCCAAGAAGAAACAAGAAACAACCACAGAAACACTTCGGCCTCAATTAAAAATCTGGAAGTTCAGGTGGGGCAGATAGCACAGCATCTCACTCTACAGGCACAAGGTACCCTTCCGAGCTCAACTGTGAAAAATCCGAAAGACCAAGAGAAGATTAATGCTGTTACTACAAGAAGTAGGAGAGTAGCAGAATCTGAAAAAGAAAAAGAAAAAGAGGAAATAGATGACCCCATGGTAATAGAGGTGGATCTGGAAATAAGAGAGAATCCAAAAGAGCCAGAAGTTGTGGTACCACCGGTTAAACCAATTGAAGAAAAAATAAGAAAGACGCTGAACCGGTGATAAAACTACCTTTCCCCTCCAGAGTGACAAAGAAGGTTTCAAGAGAGAATGACTTTGAAAAGTTCACGAAATTGTTCAAAAAGTTAGAGGAAAATCTACCATTCTTTGAAGCACTTGAACACATACCTTTGTATAAAAAATTTATGAAGGAGGTGTTGGCGAAAAAGAGACCACTAGGAGGAGAGCCAAAAATTGCAACCGAGAACTGTGGTATAGTCTCGAAAGCAAGAAAGATCCCGATAAAGAGGAAAGACCCTGGGGCGGTGGCGATACCATGCACTATCAAGAATAAGCATTTAAAAAGGTACTCCTCGATTCTGGGTCTAGTGTGAGTTTAATGCCTTTGTCCATTTTCAAAAAGCTTGAATTAGAAATGATTAGTGAAAGTAAGACACAGTTAAGGTTCGCTGATCACACCGTCAAGAAATCCTATGGGGTAGCTGAAGATGTACTAGTGGAAGTTGATAGGCCGAAGAAACTCCTATCCTTCTTGGGAGACCATTTTTGTCGACAGGCCGCTGCAACCTCGACATTGAAAAAGGGACACTAACGCTAAAATCATTTGATGAAGAAGTAACCTTGAAGATGTTAGGAGTTAAGAAAAACAGGGCAGGTATTGTAACACCCCTTACTAACCCCGCGGCAATTTAAACAAATATTCAGAGTACATGAAATAAGGGTGCCACAAATCATAATAAATAAACATCATTCAGTCATGTCATGCATTCACCGAGGTAATCATCATAAATTAAAACGTTTCATGTTAACACAGCGGAACTTAAATCAAACGGACTAAGTTTAACATCTTTAAAACTTATCCTTCGAAACATCAAAACATAACTAGAGTCATAATCATAAACTCTAAACAATCGCGTCCCCAGTGTTACAACTACCAGAGCATGACACCTGACGCTAACTAAGACACTGACTCATGAGCTAATCCTCACCGAGTCGAACAGCCTCTATCCTCAATCTGAAAATGACAACATGTAAGGGTGAGTCTCATCATAATTAACAAATGTTATAAGGTTATAAAGCAATAACCCATCACAGTTGTATCATTCACCCAATTGTTTCATAAACATACAATCAAACAAGTCAAACAACAATCAACATTTACAACACTGGAATACCTCCAATCATGTTATAATTTATGCATATGTATGAACTGACAATATGCATGTGGTACCAACATCATTAAATGGGAATAACCCATGACCGATCCAACATCATCAAGATACGGCCCTGCCAGCACAGATTCCACACAATGGGAATCATGCCCTTCACTGATCCAACACACCCTTATGGATACAGTATCATCAATGAACATGAATGAATGCAACATATACAACATACTTATACCATCATCTTCATCATCATCAACATTATCATCATCATTCAAGTATGTTCATATATATTAACATCATTCAATCACAATTCCATCATCATCATAAATAAAGCATACACGTACTTGCACCAATCATCATCATCAATAAGAAATAGCATACATGTATTTTCATCATTCTAAAACCAATCATTCATTATCATATAAATTATTCTATAAGGTTCGTTTAGCTCGAAACGGCACATCAAACGGACCAACATTTAAAAAGTTATGTATAGCTAAACTTTTTAAAATGTCCCAAACATCAACAGCACGCGGCACCTTCTTGGTTCGTGGCGCGAACTGAGCGTCCCAGAAATCCTTGGCTCTCTGCCAAGCTATTCGCGGCGCAAACATCTGCACGCGGCGCGAAATGAGAAAAAGTTACGCCTTCGCGACGCCAACACGGGTACGCGGCGCGACCTGTGCGTATCACCACATCCTGGCATTCTGCCCACCTGTTCGCGGCGCCAACCCTATGCACGCGGCGCGAACCGGTGATTTCAGAAACCCCAACCTGCAGAAAACAACATTCTACACATTCCAAACTCACCCAATTCATACCAGTGCTGACCTAGGGAAATGGAATGCATAAACAATACGAAATACACCTCATAATACACCAATTACGCATCAATTGAGACTATAACAACACAGACATCATGGATTCAAACATAGGGATCAAACATCATACAATTTGACTCAATCCCTAAATCTATCATATGACTCAATTGACCCGAATTCTACATATATTCAGTATTATCAACCCCTAACCCGATAATAGATGATAATCAGATAAGTCCCCCCTTACCTTAGCCAAATTCTTGAACTCTTCCTTTTTCTCTGCTTCTGTACTTTCACGTTCTTCCTCTATTCTCCTCTTCTGCTCTTTTCACGTTCTTTCTCTAATTTCCTCCTTTTCCTTCTTTTATGAAAAATAATATAATTTAGTAAAAAGGCCTTGTGACTAACACCCCTCCTTTTACTAACACTACATCGGCCCAACTCTATTATTTTCCATAATTTTTTTAGCGAAATGCCAAATAAATCCAATAAAATAATTTAAATCCCAATTAAATTAAATTAAGGAAAATTACGGATGTTACAACTCTCCCCCAATAAAGAGTTTTCGTCCTCGAAAACATACCTCAAGCAAATAGTTCCGGATAGGAATCTTTCATCTGGCTTTCTAACTCCCAGGTGACGTTTCCATCAGCTGGTCCTCCCCAAGCTACTCTGACTAAAGCTATTTCCTTGCCCCGCAATTGCTTCAGTCTTCTATCTTCAATCCTCACAGGTAATGTTTCAACCGTTAAGTTGTCTTTAACCTGCACATCATCCACTTGGATCACGTGGGACGGATCTGAAATGTATTTCCTCAGTTGCGACACATGGAATACATCATGCAAGTTGGCAAGCATCGGCGGTAAAGCAATACGATATGCCACTTCTCCCACTCTTTCAGAAATTTGGAATGGTCCAATAAAACGCGGAGTCAACTTCTTTGACTTCAAAGCTCGACCAATACCCGTCATAGGAGTAACCTTCATAAACACATGATCTCCCTCTTGAAACTCAAGTGTCTTCCTTCTTTTATCATAATAACTCTTCTGACGACTCTGAGAAGCTTTCATCCTCTCTTGAATCATCTTAATCTTCTCCGTAGTCTGTTGTACAATTTCTGGTCCAATCACAGCACTCTCACCAGCTTCGTACCAACACAATGGAGTTCCACATCTCCTACCATACAATGCCTCAAACGGAGCCATACCTATACTCGAATGAAAACTATTGTTGTAGGTAAATTCAATCAAAGGCAGATAACTATCCCAAGCACCTCCTTTTTCTAACACACAAGCACGTAACAAATCTTCTAACGACTGAATTGTCCTCTCAGCCTGTCCATCCGTCTGTGGATGATAAGCAGAACTCAATCTCAGCTTAGTACCCAAAGCCTTCTGCAAACCTTCCCAGAACTTAGACGTAAATCTCGGATCTCTGTCTAACACGATACTCGAAGGAATACCATGTAGACTCACTATCTTCTCAATATATAATTGAACCAGCTTTTCCATCGGATAATCCATTCTTACCGGTATGAAATGTGCAGACTTCGTCAATCTGTCCACCACAACCCAGATAGCTTCACAATTCTTAACAGTTCTCGGCAAACCCGAAACAAAATCCATCGATATGCTATCCCATTTCCACTCAGGAATAAACATCGGTTGCATAAATCCAGATGGCTTCTGATGTTCAACCTTTGGCTTCTGACACGTCAAACAAGAATACACAAACTCAGCAATTTCTTTCTTCATTCCAGGCCACCAAAACAGCTTTCTCAAATCATGATACATCTTGGTAGCACCAGGCTGAATACTTAATCCACTACGGTGTCCTTCTTCTAAAATACTTCTTCGAAGTTCAGCAACATCAGGAACACAAACTCTGTCTCCAAACCTCAGTATACCATTCTCGTCAACTCTGAATTCACCACTCTTGCCTTGGTTAATCAAAGTCAACTTGTCGACTAATTCGACATCAGCCTTCTGGCCCTCTCTGATCTCTTCAAGAATACCACTGGTCAGCTTCAGCATTCCCAAATTAACACTAGTAGGAGTACCTTCACATACCAAACTCAAGTCTCTGAATTGTTCAATCAAATCCAATTCCTTTACCATTAGCATAGTCATATGCAAAGTCTTCCTACTTAAAGCATCAGCAACTACGTTTGCCTTACCCGGATGGTAATTCAAACTAAAATCATAGTCTTTAAGGAATTCCAACCACCTTCTCTGCCTCATATTCAGCTCTTTCTGGTCAAAGAGATATTTTAGACTCTTATGATCACTGAACACTTCAAATCTCGACCCATACAAATAATGTCGCCACAACTTCAAGACAAAACCCCCCGCTGCCAACTCTAAATCATGAGTCGGATAATTCCTTTCATGCACTTTGAGTTGTCTCGATGCATAAGCGACCACTTGTTGATTCTGCATCAGTACACCACCTAAACCCATCAATGAAGCATTACAATAAACCACAAATGACTCTGTCGGATTCGGCAAAATCAAAATAGGAGCACTAGTCAACCTCTTCTTCAGTTCTTGGAATCCTTCCTCACATTTCGCATCCCAAATAAAAGCCTGTCCCTTTCTGGTTAATTTGGTTAGCGGCAATGCTAACTTTGAAAATCCTTCAATGAATTTCCTGTAATAACCTGCCAGACCAAGAAAACTACGAATCTCTGACACTGACTTCGGCGCTTCCCACTGAGATACAGCCTCTATCTTGGTAGGATCGACAGAAATACCATTCTTGGAAACCACATGTCCAAGAAAACTGACCTCTTCTAACCAAAATTCACACTTCGACAGTTTGGCAAAAAGTTGCTTCTCTTTTAACAACTCCAACACAATTCTGAGATGTTTCGCATGTTCTTCCTCACTCTTAGAATATATTAGGATATCATCTATAAACACCACCACGAACTTATCGAGATACGGATGAAATATCCTATTCATATACTCCATAAATACACCAGGTGCATTAGTAACTCCAAACGGCATTACCGAATACTCATAATGCCCATACCTTGTTCTGAAAGCGGTCTTCTGAATATCATCGTCTTTCACACGAATCTGGTGATACCCAGACCTCAGATCAATCTTACTAAACACACATGCTCCAACCAGTTGATACATCAAATCATCAATCCTCGGCAAGGGATACCGATTCTTGATAGTAACCTTGTTCAATTGTCTGTAATCCACACACAACCTCATTGAACCCTCTTTCTTCTTCACTAGCAACACAGGTGCACCCCACGGAGAAACACTAGGACGAATGAACTTCTTCTAAAGTAATTCTTCCAACTGCTTCTTCAGTTCAGTCACTCAGACGGTGACATACGATACAGTGCCATTGACACTGGACTAGTTCCTGGAATCAATTCAATGGAAAACTCTACTTCTCTTTCTGGCGGTAATTCATTCACTTCTTCCGGAAAAACTTCTGGAAACTCACATACCACTGGTAGTTCGCTACTTACTACTCTTTCCTTCGAATTTGTCAATACAAATAACATAAACACTGTTGCACCATCCTTGATAGCTTCATCCACTTGTCTAGCCGTCATCTCCAGAGCATCAGAATGAACTTCTTCAGGAAAGATTACTGTCTTCGAAAAACAGTTGATGTGAACACGGTTAAATTCTAACCAGTTCATCCCCAGGATTACATCGAGTTGTTTCAACGGAAGGCACACTAAGTCCATCCCGAATTCTCTACCAAAAATATAAACCGGACAATTCAAGCATGCAGACGAAGTAGTTACTGAACCCGACGCTGGAGTATCAATAACCATACTTCCATTTATTTCAGATATTTCCGAATTCAACCTCTTAGCACAATCCAAAGAAATAAAAGAATGAGTTGCTCCAGTATCAATAACCGCAACTAAAGGTGTGCCATGAATAAAACACGTATCTTTAATTAGTCTATCCTCCGGAGTGGTCTCTGATCCAGACAAAGCAAAGACCTTTCCTCCAGCTTGGTTCTTCTTTGGTTTAGGACACTGTGGGCTAATGTGACCCTCTTCACCACAATTGTAACAAGTCACAATCTTCTTCTTACGATCAGCGGCAACATGACCCACTTCTTCACACTTGAAGCACTTATTCTGATTCAGCTTGCACTCATTCCTACGGTGCCTGACCTCACCACAGTTATAGCACCTGACCAAAGCACTGGAGTCTCCCCCACTAGGCTTCTTCCAACCACCAGTCTTTGGATTACCTCTACCATATGGCTTACCCTTATCCATAGGCTTCTTCCCTTTTCTGTCAACTAACTCGCGAGAGTGAGATGACTTCAGCTTGAGATTATCTTCCTCGAAGATCCTACTACAGTCCACCAAGTCTACAAATTTCCGGATTTTCTGATATCTGATACCCTGCTTAATCTCATCACAGAGACCGTTCTCGAACTTGATGCATTTCGAGAATTCACTAGCTTCATCGTTGTTGTAGTGAACGTAGTACTTCGCCAACTCAACGAACTTCGAAGCATACTCTGGTACTGTCATGCTTCCTTGAACTAGTTCCAGAAATTCAATTTCCTTTCGACCTCTTACGTCTTCAGGAAAGCACCTTCTCAAAAATTCCCTCTTGAACACAGCCCAAGAAATAGCCACACCATCAGTTTCCAGTTCAGTCTTGGTGGCCATCCACCAATCGTCAGCTTCTTCAGACAACATGTGAGTATCATATCTCACCTTCAGATCCTCAGCACAATCGATGACTCTGAAGATTCTCTCGATCTCCTTAAGCCACTTCTGAGCACCTTCAGGATCATGCGTGCCCTTGAACAATGGAGGATTGTTCCTCTGAAAACTGTTCATCTGCCTGTCAGCACCAATCGCAGCTCCATTGGCATTTCCTCCCAGCACACCATCAATCATGCCCTGAGCCTCAGCGATAGCATCGTCGTTTCTTCCTCCTCTTCCAGCCATTGTTCTGCTTAAATCACAACCAATTTAATCATAACAGAAGTATCGAAAGTTTACTCTTACTAGTCGTATACAGAGGAAGACAAAACTAACACTAAGACTCTGGTCATAACGACCGACTATGCTCTGATACCACTATTGTAACACCCCTTACTAACCCCGCGGCAATTTAAACAAATATTCAGAGTACATGAAATAAGGGTGCCACAAATCATAATAAATAAACATCATTCAGTCATGTCATGCATTCACCGAGGTAATCATCATAAATTAAAACGTTTCATGTTAACACAGCGGAACTTAAATCAAACGGACTAAGTTTAACATCTTTAAAACTTATCCTTCGAAACATCAAAACATAACTAGAGTCATAATCATAAACTCTAAACAATCGCGTCCCCAGTGTTACAACTACCAGAGCATGACACCTGACGCTAACTAAGACACTGACTCATGAGCTAATCCTCACCGAGTCGAACAGCCTCTATCCTCAATCTGAAAATGACAACATGTAAGGGTGAGTCTCATCATAATTAACAAATGTTATAAGGTTATAAAGCAATAACCCATCACAGTTGTATCATTCACCCAATTGTTTCATAAACATACAATCAAACAAGTCAAACAACAATCAACATTTACAACACTGGAATACCTCCAATCATGTTATAATTTATGCATATGTATGAACTGACAATATGCATGTGGTACCAACATCATTAAATGGGAATAACCCATGACCGATCCAACATCATCAAGATACGGCCCTGCCAGCACAGATTCCACACAATGGGAATCATGCCCTTCACTGATCCAACACACCCTTATGGATACAGTATCATCAATGAACATGAATGAATGCAACATATACAACATACTTATACCATCATCTTCATCATCATCAACATCATCATCATCATTCAATTATGTTCATATATATTAACATCATTCAATCACAATTCCATCATCATCATATATAAAGCATACACGTACTTGCACCAATCATCATCATCAATAAGAAATAGCATACATGTATTTTCATCATTCTAAAACCAATCATTCATCATCATATAAATTATTCTATAAGGTTCGTTTAGCTCGAAACGGCACATCAAACGGACCAACAGTTAAAAAGTTATGTATAGCTAAACTTTTTAAAATGTCCCAAACATCAACAGCACGCGGCGCTAGCTTGGTTCGCGGCGCGAACTGAGCGTCCCAGTAATCCTTGGCTCTCTGCCAAGCTATTCGCGGCGCAAACATCTGCACGCGGCGCAAAATGAGAAAAAGTTACGCCTTCGCGGCGCCAACACGGGTACGCGGCGCGACCTGTGCGTATCACCATATCCTGGCATTCTGCCCACCTGTTCGCGGCGCCAACCCTATGCACGCGGCGCGAACCGGTGATTTCAAAAACCCCTGTTAGAACAAGATTTGTTCTGATCAATATTCCTAGTTTTGATGATAACAAGGATATGAATTTTGTGTGAGATAATAATGTGGTACTCTAATACATTGCAATTTCCCTTTCAGGAAATATATAAAGAGTATGCACAGATCAGCGCTCAGAAGCTTTGTCTCAGAAGGTTCAGCATGCAACATTAGAACATGGTCTGGCAAGACATCAGAAGATGGTCAAGGCAGAATCAGAACATGGGTCTATGGAAGCATCAGAAGAACTTGAGATCAGAAGCAGAAGCACTGAAGTTCTCATGGTATCACGCTCAGAAGCACTTCAAGGTCAGAAGACAAGAAGATGCTATGCACCAAGCTGTTTGACTCTGATGATATTCAAATATTTTATTCACAAGCATCAGATCAGAAGAAAGTACAGGTGGCAGGCTACGCTGACTGACAAAAGGAACGTTGGAAGCTATTAAAGGCAACGTCAGTAGACACAGCGTGAACAAGGCTCGAGGTAGTTGACAAAAGCGTGAAACATTAAATGCAAAGCTGTACGGAATACGCAAAGCATTAAATGCGCCCAACGGTCATCTTCTCAAACGCCTATAAATATGAAGTTCTGATGAGAAGCAAGGTTACCAATTCTGAACGAAATTATTCTGAAAGACTTGTTGAAACGCTGTTCAAATTCAAAGCTCAGAAACTTCATCTTCATCAAAGCTCACTACATTGCTGTTGTAATATATTAGTGAGATTAAGCTTAAACGTTAAGAGAAATATCACTGTTGTGATTATAGCTTTTCAGAAGCATTTGTAATACTCTTAGAATTGATTACATTAATTTGTAAGTAACTAGAGTGATCAAGTGTTGATCAGGATACTCTAGGAAGTCTTAGCTTGTGTCTAAGCAGTTGTAATTAGAGTGATCACGTGGTGGTCAGGATACTCTAAGAAAGTCTTAGCTTGTGTCTAAGCATTTGTTCCTGGAGTGATCAGGTTGTGATCAGGATACTCTAGAAGACTTAGTCGCGGACTAAGTGGAAAACCATTGTAATCTGTTGTGATTAGTGGATTAAATCCTCAGGTGAGGTAAATCACTCCGTGGGGGTGGACTGGAGTAGTTTAGTTAACAACGAACCAGGATAAAAATAACTGTGCATATTGTTTTTATCGTTCAAGTTTTTAGACTACACTTATTCAACCCCCCCCCCCCTTTCTAAGTGTTTTTCTATCCTTCAATTGGCATCAGAGCGCCGGTTCTAAGGTGCAAGCACTTAACCGTGTTTAGAAAAGATTCAGGAAGAGAAAAACGCTTCAGTAAAAGATGGCTGGTGAATCTCAATCAAATCCAACTGCATCTACATCTGGCTCTGCTGAGCAATACAATGGTAACAATGGTTATACTAGACCACCAATATTCGATGGTGAAAACTTTGAATATTGGAAAGATAAACTGGAAAGTTACTTTCTTGGTCTGGATGCTGATCTATGGGATCTTCTGTTGGATGGTTACAAACATCCTGTTAAAGCTACTGGTGTAAGGCTCACGAGAAGCGAAATGACTGATGATCAAAAGAAAGATTTCAAAAATCATCACAAATGCAGGACTGTTTTGCTGAATGCTATCTCTCATGTTGAGTATGAGAAGATATCTAACAGGGAAACGGCCCATGACATATATGAGTCCTTGAAAATGACTCATGAAGGAAATGCTCAAGTCAAGGAGACTAAAGCTCTTGCTTTAATCCGGAAATATGAAGCCTTCAAGATGGAGGATGATGAAGATATTGAGAAGATGTTCTCAAGATTTCAAACTCTAACTGCTCGATTGAGAGTTCTGGATAAAGGCTACACCAAGGCTGATCATGTAAAGAAGATTATCAGAAGCTTACCCAGAAGATGGGGTCCAATGGTAACAGCATTCAAGATTGCCAAGAATCTGAATGAAGTTTCTTTGGAAGAGCTTATCAGTGCCTTGAGAAGCCATGAAATTGAGCTGGACGCAAACGAGCCTCAGAAGAAAGGTAAGTCTATTGCATTAAAATCTAATATTAAAAAATGCACTAACGCTTTTCAGGCCAGAGAAGAAGATCCTGAAGAATCAGAATCTGAAGAAGAAGATGAACTGTCCATGATCTCCAGAAGGGTGAACCAACTCTGGAAGAGCAAGCAAAGGAAGTTCAGAGGCTTTAGAAGTTCAAAGAGATTTGAACATGGAGAATCTTCTGGTGACAGAAGATCTGACAAGAAGAAGGCTGTCTGCTATGAGTGCAATGAGCTTGGACATTACAAGAATGAGTGTCCGAAACTTCAGAAGGAGAATCCCAAGAAGAAGTTTCATAAGAAGAAAGGTCTTATGGCAACATGGGATGATTCTGAATCAGAATCAGGATCAGACTCTGAAGGAGAGCAGGCAAACTTTACGCTGATGGCGACAGAAGATGATGGATCAAAATCTACATCAGAATCAGATTCTGAAGAGGTATTTTCTGAACTATCTAGAGAAGAGTTAGTTTCCAGTCTAACAGAGCTTCTTGAATTAAAAGCTCATCTTAGTATCAAATACAAAAAGCTGAAAAAGCAATTTGAATTTGAAACTAAGAAGCTTGAGTTGGAAAATTCTGAATTAAAAGAAAAAGTTTTAAAATTATCCAATAATGTTGGATCTCCTTCTGATTCAGAAAAATCCACTCCCAGTGTGAATCATATTCTGAAAGAATATGATTTAAGTTTCAGGAAGTTCTTATCTAGAAGTATTGGCAGAAGTCAGCTAGCTTCTATGATATATGCTGTGTCTGGGAACAAGAGAGTTGGCATTGGTTATGAGGGTGAAATCCCATACAAGCTTGAATCTGTGGATGATATGAAAATATCATACAAGCCTCTGTATAACCAATTTAAATTTGGCCACTCCCATGATATTAAGCACACATCACATGCACAAATTTTTCACATAACACACACCAAGAAGCATGTGACACAACCTAAGAAATATCATGGAACTAAGAATAAGAAGTATCATACTGTTCCTCCTGCTAAATATTTTGCTAAACTCAAGTTCAATCAGAACTTGAGGAGAACTAACAAGAAAGGACCCAAGAAATTGTGGGTACCTATGGAGAAGATAATTTCTGTTGCAGATATCCTTGGCGGCAAAGAGGACAGAAAGCAAAATGTCATGGTACCTGGACTCTGGGTGCTCGCGACACATGACGGGAAGAAGGTCTACATTCCAAGACCTGGTGCTTAAACCAGGTGGAGAAGTCAAGTTTGGAGGAGATCAGAAGGGCAAAATCATTGGCTCTGGAACCATAAGTCTTGGTAACTCTCCTTCCATAACTAATGTACTTCTTGTAGAAGGATTAACGCATAACTTATTGTCCATAAGTCAATTAAGTGATAATGGTTATGATATAATCTTCAATCAAAAGTCTTGCAAGGCTGTAAGTCAGAAGGATGGCTCAATCCTATTTACAGGCAAGAGGAAGAACAACATTTATAAGATTGATCTTTCTGATCTTGAGAAGCAGAAGGTGACTTGTCTTATGTCTGTTTCTGAAGAGCAATGGGTCTGGCACACAAGATTAGGACATGCTAGTTTGAGAAAGATTTCTCAGATTAAAAAACTAAATCTAGTCAGAGGACTCCCAAATCTGAAATACAAATCAGATGCTCTTTGTGAAGCATGTCAGAAGGGCAAGTTCTCCAGACCTGCATTCAAGTCTAAGAATGTTGTTTCTACCTCAAGGCCGTTAGAACTCTTGCACATTGATCTGTTTGGCCCAGTCAAAACAGCATCTGTCAGAGGGAAGAAATATGGATTAGTCATCGTTGATGATTATAGCTGCTGGACTTGGGTAAAGTTCTTGAAACAGAAGGATGAGTCTCATTCAGTGTTCTTTGAATTCTGCACTCAGATCCAATCTGAGAAGGAGTGCAAGATCATAAAGGTCAGAAGTGATCATGGTGGTGAATTTGAGAACAAATTCTTTGAGGAGTTCTTCAAAGAAAATGGTATTGCCCATGATTTCTCTTGTCCTAGAACTCCACAGCAAAATGGAGTTGTAGAGCGAAAGAATAGGACTCTACAAGAAATGGCCAGAACCATGATCAATGAAACCAATATGGCTAAGCATTTCTGGGCAGAAGCAATAAACACTGCGTGTTATATTCAGAATAGAATCTCTATAAGACCTATTCTAAATAAGACTCCTTATGAATTGTGGAAGAACAGAAAGCCCAACATTTCTTATTTCCATCCTTTTGGATGTGTATGTATTCTGAATACTAAAGATCATCTTGGTAAGTTTGATTCTAAAGCACAAAAGTGTTTCCTTCTTGGATATTCTGAACGCTCTAAAGGCTACAGAGTATACAATACTGAAACATTGATTGTAGAAGAATCAATCAATATCAGGTTTGATGATAAGCTTGGTCTTGAAAAACCAAAGCAGTTTGAGAATTTTGCAGATTTTGATATTGATATATCAGAAGCAGTAGAACCAAGAAGCAAAGCTGCAGAAGCTGGCAGTCTCAGAAGCAATGAATCAGAAGATCAAGCTGCTGCATCTTTAGAGAATCTGAGAATCTCTGAAGAACCTACAGTCAGAAGATCACCTAGACTTGCTTCAGCTCATTCAGAAGATGTGATTCTTGGGAAGAAAGATGATCCTATCAGAACCAGATCATTTCTTAAGAATGACAATCAGAAGCAGTGATCAAAATCAGCAGGCGTAAAGACTATTCAAATTTTTACAGCTGTCATCTATAATCTGATGGTAAACACGTGTTTGTACGGTTTGTACAAAGCGTGCAGTTGAAAAGACGCCGACCTAGGTAACTGTATTAAATCATTTCATTTACCACGTTCTCTCATCTAACGTCTCTCATCATTTAATGAAATTGATTTCTTTTGATTCTGGAACTGTTCATTTGTTTTATTCTCTACTTCAAATCCGTCTCTCTATATTCTTTTCAAATCGTATCATATATCCTTTTTCGCTCCCTGTCTCTCTTTCTTCTTGCATACTCTCTTTTGAACCTTAACCGAAAACCCAGTTTTTTTTTCTTGTTCATCATATTTGTTCATTCTGCTTAAATGGCTGGCTCTTCTTCACAAAATGTTGATTCATCTACTCTTCTCCATATTCAAAATGAAGTAAATCAAGAACTCACTCCTGTTGTTGCATGCTCCATTCCAAAAGACAAACTAGAAGTTCTATGTGAACTTATGGTTGATTTTGATAATCTTGAAGAACATGAATTTTCCCTCAAAGAAGATATCATTTTTCAAGGATGGACTTCGTTGTTTGCTGAGTTCTGTGGTCCTGTCTACCCAGATCTTGTCAAGGAATTCTGGATACATGCAGTGGTTGCTCCAAAATCAATATTATCCTTCGTCCATGGAAAGTTTGTGGTTGTAACTGAAAACATCTTAAGAGTGATGTTTGATCTGAAAAACCCTGAAGGGGCTTTTGAAATTGATCAAAGGGCAAATTGGGGAGATGTTTTGTCTACTCTCTATCCGGACGTTAATGAAACAAAAAGTGTCAAGGACTTGAGAGATCTCTTCAAAATCAGGACCAAGATTCTTCTTGGGTGTTTCTATCACAGGAAAGGGACACATGCCTCTGATTTCATCAACAATGAGCAGAGATACATTCTGTATTGCATTGCCACCAAGAAGAAGGTTGATGCCATTTACATTATCTTCAACCACATGTGGAAGGCTGTGAAGGAGTCCAGAAATGCCTTCAGAGAGAAAAATTGTACCACCATTCCGTTTGGCAGAATTATCACCAATCTTCTGGTTCATTCCAAGATTGTTGAGCAACTGGAAACTGAAGGCACTATCAAGAACCTTGCTGTCACAACTGGGGCCTGTCTGAATGCCTTCACCTTAAAGAAGATGAAAGTGATTAAGGCTATCAGTAAGACTCCCCAACCTCTTGCAGGAACAAGAATCAGAAGAGCACCAGTTCTAGCTGAATTTGAAACTTTCTTCAACAGTGAGGTACCTGAAGTCAGAACTAGGTATCTGAAGTCTCAAGAAGAAAATAAAAGTCTCAAAGATCAAGAGAAGGGTGCTCCAATCATAGTAAATCGCAAGAAGGAGGAAAGGACTAAAAGAAAGTTTGATCATCCTTCTGAAGAGGTCATTGCAAAGGTTGCTAAGGCTGTGTCTGTTGATTTTGAGAAGAAAAGGAAGGAAGCTGAGAAAAAGAAGAAGAAGTCAATCAACAATGTTGAGATTGTTGAAGCTGTTGAGAAGAAGAAAACCAGAAAAAGGAAGATGATTCTTCAAGAGTCAGATGAAGAAAATGCTGCTCAAGAGGCTGTGAATCAACAAGAAAGTCTGGCAAATGTCAGAAGGAAAGAGATATCTAAAGGCAAAGCAAAGATTGTTGAAGAGCCTAAGAATAAGAAACAAAAGAGGACTGAGGTTGTGGTCGAAGCTTTTCAGAGAGCATCCAAAGGTATATGCATTTCTGAACCTGATTCTGCTCTTGCTGATTTTTCAGAAGTTACACCAATAGCGGTTGCCCCTACCCCTGAACCAGAAAAAGCCACATCAGAATCACCTGTATCTGTCCGTGTTCTTACACCTCCATCTTCTCCCACAACCAAACCAAATTCTCCTCCTCTTTCACCAATTCCAGATGCCTCCATCCCTTCTCCTTCACCCTCAACTAACTTTGTTTCTGACCAAGCTGCTGTTGATCATGTTCTAGATATACCACCAATTCAAACTCTCTTTCCACCACACACAAATATCTCCATCTCTCAACCTCCTCCCCATGCCACCTTTGAACCTATTCCTTCTACCTCTCTAAATAACCATAGTGACTCTATTCTTCCAACCTCTGCATCACATGAACAGCTGCTCCGTGATTGCAACTACACTCCCAAGCCTCGTCCTGAAGCTGAAGTGGTAGTGTTAGATTCTGATACTGAAGCAGAATCTTCTTATAGGTTGAATAGAGAACCTCAACCGTACTTCATTCCCAACCCTGCCTTTTCAAAAACCCAATTAAAATCCCACCCCATCTACCCTATTGGTGAAATTTTTGAAAAAGTAAAGAGGAATCTCAGAAGTATCTTTGATACTCTCAGAATTGCTGAAAGTTCTGGCTTGAATGATGTTGCTATGCGGAACTTCTGGAGGATCTTACGCAGAGAATCAGATGCTCTGTTTTTAGAACTTCAGGAAGCCTGTATAGAAGCTGCCCCTCGGCCTCGTGGAATTCTGAGAAGCTATGAAGACTTCTGGTTTGTTCGTCTCAGAGGAAGACATCTTTTGGAAGAGAAGCCCTTTTTGGATGAATTGGAACAAGCAAGGCTGGCTGCTGCATTAGAAGCTAATCCATGCAGATTGTTATCTGGATTCCTGATTATCCTGTTCTTCTTGGAGATTTCAAGACCCTCTTTGACTTTCTGAGGGAAAACCCTTCTGAGAAAGACCCAAGCTTGGTCATTCCAGAAGTTGTTGACCCACCAGAAGTTGAAGGTCCTTCTGCTCCCAGGAATCTTGCTGCCATTCTTCAGGCACTTGAGAATGGAGATTCGGAAATTCTTGCTGCAGAATATGGAGATGCTTCTATGCAAGAAGCAGATGTAGAAGATCATGTTGCTGAATCAGTTCCTGTTGAGGAAATCCCTGCAAATGATCTATCTATGGAAGCTACAGATCACAATGATATTCCTGTGGTTAGAAGCGGTGAAGCTTCTTCTGATGAATCTTCTCGTCTTGCAAGGACTCTGGAAGATATTCAGAAGAAACAGGATGAGCAAAGCTTAGTCAATGCTGAGTTTAGAGCTTTCATGGAGAGGCAAGATGGATACAACAATGTGGTTCAAGAGATGCTGGCTAAGATCCTGTCAAGGCTAGGGCCGTCTTAGATTGAGTCTATGTTGTTTTTTGCTTTTTTGCTTTTGCTGCATCTGTTTTTGTGCATCTTGTCTTCCTTCTCTTTGTGTACTTCTGTACCTGTTGTTTGAACTTCAATGAAATCATCCTTTTTCCTCCGTGTGTCTCTCTTTGTTTGTATCTGAATCTTTTCTGTTTTTTGATGATATGACAAAAAGGGGGAGAAATATATGATAAATGATCTGATTAATATTATCAATTACCGAGTAAAAAGGCTCCACATTTACTAACAGAACTTGCAAAGTTCTATGTTTTTAAGTTGTGTTGTTGCAGGAATCAAAGATTCAAGATCAACATAAGAAGCAACAAAATGAATCAAGCTCTTGGATTCTTGAAGCAAGCTGAGTGCTAGGAAGCTTCAGAATCAGAAGCAAGAAGGAAGAATGATCAGAAATAGCTCTTGGATTCTTGAAGCAAGTTGAGTGCTAGGAAGCTTCAGAATCAGAAGCAAGAAGGAAGAATGATCAGAAATTCTGATAATAGAATATGATCCAAATCATTGTCTATTTGCTCTGATACATTGTCTATTGGATCTGATATATTCTATATGGCTTATATGGCTCTGATACATATTTTGTGTTCTGATACACATTTTATGTTCTAACTTATTCATGCTGACTTTTGTCGTTTAGTTTTGTTCTGTAACATTTCAGGATGTAGAGATGCTCTGATGATGCTCTGGTACATTCAACAATGTTCTGATACAATCTAGCATGAAGTGATGTAAGAAGAAATTCAAAGCTCTGAAGCTATCCGAGGGAAGCAGAAATCAGAAGTTGTGAATGTTCTAAAGATCCAGAAAACTCAAGTTCTGAAGCTGTCCTAAATGGAAGCATGAATCAGAAGCTGTGAATGTTCTGAAGATCAAAGAAATTCAAGTTCTGAAGCTGTCCTAAATGGAAGCAGGAATCAGAAGCTGTGAATGTTCTGAAGATCAAAGAAATTCAAGTTCTGAAGCTGTCCTAAATGGAAGCAGGAATCAGAAGCTGTGAGTGTTCTAGGGATCTAAAGAAATTCAAGTTCTGAAGCTGTCCAATGGAAGCAGAAGTCAGAAGCTATGAATTATCAGAAGACAGAAGCTTATGTGATCGTCTCTACCGAAATAATCAGGGAAGTCTTTTATTATTAAAGTTCTTCGAGTATTTATTTCACGGGGAGATTATTCATCTCAGGGGGAGATTGTTAATCTCAGGGGGAGACATATTCACATGCTTATGTTATAGCTGTGTAATTTGTCTTTAGCCGTCTGCTCTTTTCTGGATCGCAAATTCATATCATTTATATATGTTTTTGTCATCATCAAAAAGGGGGAGACTGTTAGAACAAGATTTGTTCTGATCAATATTCCTAGTTTTGATGATAACAAGGATATGAATTTTGTGTGAGATAATGTGGTACTCTAATACATTGCAATTTCCTTTTCAGGAAATATATAAAGAGTATGCACAAATCAGCGCTCAGAAGCTTTGTCTCAGAAGGTTCAGCATGCAACATCAGAACATGGTCTGGCAAGACATCAGAAGATGATCAAGGCAGAATCAGAACATGGGTCTATGGAAGCATCAGAAGAACTTGAGATCAGAAGCAGAAGCACTGAAGTTCTCATGGTATCACGCTCAGAAGCACTGAAGTTCTCATGGTATCACGCTCAGAAGCACTTCAAGGTCAGAAGACAAGAAGATGCTATGCACCAAGCTGTTTGACTCTGATGATATTCAAATATTTTATTCACAAGCATCAGATCAGAAGAAAGTACAGGTGGCAGGCTACGCTGACTGACAAAAGGAACGTTGGAAGCTATTAAAGGCAACGTCAGTAGACACAGCGTGAACAAGGCTCGAGGTAGTTGACAAAAGCGTGAAACATTAAATGCAAAGCTGTACGGAATACGCAAAGCATTAAATGCGCCCAACGGTCATCTTCTCAAACGCCTATAAATATGAAGTTCTGATGAGAAGCAAGGTTACCAATTCTGAACGAAATTATTCTGAAAGACTTGTTGAAACGCTGTTCAAATTCAAAGCTCAGAAACTTCATCTTCATCAAAGCTCACTACATTGCTGTTGTAATATATTAGTGAGATTAAGCTTAAACATTAAGAGAAATATCACTGTTGTGATTATAGCTTTTCAGAAGCATTTGTAATACTCTTAGAATTGATTACATTAATTTGTAAGTAACTAGAGTGATCAAGTGTTGATCAGGATACTCTAGGAAGTCTTAGCTTGTGTCTAAGCAGTTGTAATTAGAGTGATCACGTGGTGGTCAGGATACTCTAAGAAAGTCTTAGCTTGTGTCTAAGCATTTGTTCCTGGAGTGATCAAGTTGTGATCAGGATACTCTAGAAGACTTAGTCGCGGACTAAGTGGAAAACCATTGTAATCTGTTGTGATTAGTGGATTAAATCCTCAGGTGAGGTAAATCACTCCGTGGGGGTGGACTGGAGTAGTTTAGTTAACAACGAACCAGGATAAAAATAACTGTGCATATTGTTTTTATCGTTCAAGTTTTTAGACTACACTTATTCAAACCCCCCCCCCCTTTCTAAGTGTTTTTCTATCCTTCAACCCCAACCTGCATAAAACAGCATTCTACACATTCCAAACTCACCCAATTCATACCAGTGCGGACCTAGGGAAATGGAATGCATAAACAACACGAAATACACCTCATAATACACCAATTACGCATCAATTGAGACTATAACAACACAGACATCATGGATTCAAACATAGGGATCAAACATCATACAATTTGACTCAATCTCTAAATCTATCATATGACTCAATTGACCCGAATTCTACATATATTCAGTATTATCAACCCCTAACCCGATAATAGATGATAATCAGATAAGTCCCCCCTTACCTTAGCCAAATTCTTGAACTCTTCCTCTTTCTCTGCTTCTGCACTTTCACGTTCTTCCTCTATTCTCCTCTTCTGCTCTTTTCACGTTCTTTCTCTAATTTCCTCCTTTTCCTTCTTTTATGAAAAATAATATAATTTAGTAAAAAGGCCTTGTGACTAACACCCCTCTTCTTACTAACACCACATCGGCCCAACTCTATTATTTTCCATAATTTTTTAGAGAAATGCCAAATAATTCCATTAAAATAATTTAAATCCCAATTAAATTAAATTAAGGAAAATTACGGATGTTACAGGTATGAATGAGAAAACTCCAGCTGGTATGACAGTAGGTGAAAAAGAAGACAAAAATCCTAAAAATCTCCAAGAAAAAGTGTCAAGCATAGCCTCTCGGGTGTAACCAACTTATGTAGCTGTCAAAAGTCCTAAGAAAGCTAAGGGAGTCAAGAAGAATGTGGGAAGCAAATTGAAGAGAGAAGTTAGCCATGCTTTTCATCTTCATGAGTTCGTGGTTGCGAAAGTGACAAGCAACAAGGTGTGGAAAAGGAAATACCCTCCATAATAAAGGGTAATGGACCATCGAGCTATGCGACGTTAAACGAAGCGCTTCGTGGGAGGCAACCCACGGTTTTAATAATTAATTTGTCTGTTTGTTTATTTTATTTTCAGGAAATAAAAGAGGACGTCTCTAGTGAAAGCTCGGAAGTGATCATTGGAGTGCAATACCCTCTGTGAGTCACCTCTCTCGAACTCGTTCTGAAACATTGAGGCCAATGTTTAGTTCAAGTTTGGGGGAGGCTCGTCTCTTCGCATTTTATTTTTGTTATTTTTATGTTATTGGTACGTTGTGAAACCATAAAGTGAATTTGCCCAAAAGTTTAACCGAAATTTTAATTTTTGTTGAAGAGTTTTGATCTTAAAGAGCGATCGGGAATAGTATATAGAGATGAAGCGAGGATTGTTTGAGGACAGAAAGTTCGGAATAATGTGACAAGAAGAGGTTTGTTTAAACACCCTTGGTTTCCTAAAAGAGATACGAGTCTAACGTGTAGATTTGCACCATAGTACTTGTCTCCTGAGAAGTACTTCTCGAGTAGTTTATCGATACAGTCTGGCAGAATTCAGATTCACTTGCATGACGACTGGTTGAGAAAAAAAAAGATATAAAGTTGGAACCAAATGATGAAAAGGCGGTAAAAGGCAATCGGCTCGCTAAGTTGGGTAACCCTCACCCGGTTATTCAGCCCAAAGGAGATTGATCCCCAAACGTCGTCCAAAAGGACAATATATAACTGCAAAGTTTGAAAATTTCATCGGTAATAAAAAGTAGCCAATGCTGCTAGTTTGGTGCCAGGAAAAGAAAATAAGAAGTCTTGATTCGTCTCATTCAGGTGATGATTATTATAAGAAATGTAGTGCCTTAATATGATTGTCCGAATGAAAGAGGAGGAAAATCGGAAAGAGACTTAAGTGCAAAGCATAGTTGGAGAGGTATCCGAAACGGGAGATTGAGGTTTAAAGTGGTAACAGAAACTCGTCGCGTCATGTGAATGCCGAACCAACTGTTTCTTGATCAATACAGTCGGATATCTCACGTATGAACACCGTGTGATTTGAAGGTCATTAACTTTTGTAATTATCGCTTGAGGTCAAGCAACGGTTTAAGTTTGGGGGAGTTTGATCAGTGGTTTTCACACATATATTTTCCGTTGTTTTTAAGTATTTGTAAGTTATGTTATTGAGTGTTTTATTTCTCTATTCGTTATTTTATGCTTTGGTTGTATGTTTTAATGTTTTCAGAATGATATGGAGAAATCGGAGTAAATCAGTGCAAAACTCGGAGTTTCGAAGGAATTTCAAAAACATGCTACAGGAGGCCTGACACGGGTGGCCGTGTTGCACAACACGGGCCGTGTCAGGAAGAGGGCGCAAGAAGAATGGAAAAACAGTGAAGCAACACGGGTGCCCGTGTTGCACAACACGGCCCGTGTTGCACGTCCTGGGCTTAATAAGAAAAAGAAATATGACAGGGGGCCAACACGGGTGCCCGTGTTGCACAACACCGCCCGTGTTGGATGATGACGCTGATTTCAATGATTTTTATTATTTAGTTCAGTGGTTGGCCTACAGGGGTGTTTTTGGGATTTCCAACCAACTTAAGTGAGTCTGCACTATTTAGGAGAGTTTTCAAGATGAATTAGGGATCTTTTTGCCACACGAAGAATTGGAGGATTGAGAAAAGAAGCCTATGAAATTGGAGAAGAACAGAGAACTCTCATGAACGGAAGCCATTGAAGATCAAAGTTCATCATCTCTATTGTAATGTCTTTATTTGATATCTTTGTAATTTCTTTGGATAATATGAATAGCTAAACCCCCCAATGCTAGGGGGTGTCCCTGATTAACATTTGTGATGATTTTGAATTCCGAATTTCAATAACATATTTCTCTTTCATGTTCAATTTAATGGTATAAGGTTTTTATTGCTTTCCTCGTCGGACCAACTGGATTGATTTATGACTGACAATTAGGATTTCCATCCATTGTTAGGGTTTTTATACCATTATCCTATAGTAGATATCACCTAGGACTAGGGATACCCTATAGTAACCGGATTGTTCTTGATTATAATAATACTTGATTTGATCACTAATTTTGAAGGACTTTGGGATTAGGATTTCAATGTTCAAAGGTTTGCCCACTAAGGACTTAGGAGCAAATACCCTTAAGAACCGGTAATTGATAAGTTGAATTTTGTTAATGAAACAAGGGTTCAGAATTGTTACGTGTTAATGCACACACCTACCCTGGCATGTTACTCATATTTGATCAAATCACCCTTTTTAAGTTTATTTGCAATTTAATTCGTAATCATAAAAATCAAAACCCCCAAGGCTTTTTGTTTAATTGAATTCCTACTAACTCTATAATATCACGCAGTCCTTGAGATCGATATTTGGGGAATTTTCCCTTTATTACTACAGAGGCAAAATAATACACTTGCTATTTTACCGATCAAGTTTTTGGCGCCGTTGCCGGGGACTGCCGAAGATTATAGAGTTTTTAGATTTATTTCAATTAGAATTTTGTTGCTCTGCGACTAAAATTTTATTTTTTCTAAAAAAAATATATATATTTTTATTTTTTTATTTTTGTTCCTCATTCTAATAATGGTCTAATATGTTTATACGAGGTAAGGCCTCAGCAGAATTTCTTTTTGACGCAGAAAATGAAAGGACTTTTCACGCAAGGCGCAGACAAGCTCGTCAAACTAAACTGGAATCTGAGGAAGAAGTGATTACAGTTCATTCTGGTTCAGACACCGAAAGTGAAGAAGAGATCATGGGCGAGGTACCACCACCAGAGAGACTCCTCGGAGACTATGGTGCTAGAAACACACCGGGAGGAAGGTTAACTATTGTCAACCACCCGGTGAATGTTCCTAATTTTCAATTGCATCCAAGCACCATCACTCAGCTCGAAAGAAAGCCTTTCACCGGAAAGGTTAATGAAGATGCAAACAAGCACTTACAGAGGTTTCTGACCATGAGTACAACTTTAAAAATCGAAGGTCATACAGAAGAGGCCAAGAAGCTGAGAATGTTCCCATTCACCTTGGCAGAAGAAGCAGAAGAGTGGTTTTATTCCCTTCCAGCGGGCAGCATAACATCATGGGAAGAGATGGAAAAAGCTTTCTTAAATGAGTATTTTCCCGCCTCGGTCTTTATAAGGAAGAGGTGTGACATTCTAAACTTCAAGCAGAAGTAGGGTGAGCCCCTAGGAGATGCATACAAAAGATTCAAAAGAATTCTAGTAGCATGTCCCACTCACAATATGGACAAGACTGAACAGATGCAAGTATTTGTCAATGGAATCAGAATGAAAACAAAACAGTTAATTGATACAGCAGCTGGAGGCTCGACAAATTTCACAACAGCCTCAGGCATCATCAAAATAATTGAAGCAATAGCTGCAAATGAGCATTTGGAATTGTATGACAGGTGTGCTAGCAAACCAGAAGGAATCATTAATCTCAAGCTGGAGACTTCTAAAACTCGGGTTGAAGATGCGATAGCCGCAGAAGTTGAAAAGAAATTGAAGGCTATGAATATAGGTAAACAACAGGTGGCTCAAGTTAAACAAGCTCAACCCGTCAGCTGTGAAATCTGTAATGGCCCACACCAAACGGTGTACTGTTTTGCTACTCCCAAGCAGATTGAAGAAATCAAATTCCTAAGGCAAAACAACCCGTATTCTAACACCTATAATCCAGGGTGGAAGAATCATCCAAATTTTGCTTGGAAAGATCAACAACAACTAGGTACCCAGAAGGCAGAGTGGGAAGTGGCAATTGAAAGATTAGCTGGGCAGTGTTCTCAGTTCCAAGAAGAAACAAGAAACAACCACAAAAACACTTCGACCTCAATTAAAAATCTGGAAGTTCAAGTGGGGCAGATAGCACAACATCTCACTCTATAGGCACAAGGTACCCTTCCGAGCTCAACTGTGAAAAATCCGAAAGACCAAGAGAAGATTAATGATGTTACTACAAGAAGTAGGAGAGTAGCAGAATCTGAAAAGGAAAAAGAAAAAGAGGAAATAGATGACCCCATGGTAATAGAGGTGGATCTGGAAATAAGAGAGAATCCAAAAGAGCCAGAAGTTGTGGTACCACCGGTTAAACCAATTGAAGAAAAAAATAAGAAAGACGCTGAACCGGTGATAAAACTACCTTTCCCCTCCAGAGTGACAAAGAAGGTTTCAAGAGAGAAAGACTTTGAAAAGTTCACGAAATTGTTCAAAAAGTTAGAGGTAAATCTACCATTCTTTGAAGCACTTGAACACATGCCTTTCTATAAAAAATTTATGAAGGAGGTGTTGGCGAAAAAGAGACCACTAGGAGGAGAGCCAAAAATTGCAACCGAGAAGTGTGGTATAGTCTCGACAGCAAGAAAGATCCCGATAAAGAGGAAAGACCCTGGGGCGGTGGCGATACCATGCACTATCAAGAATATAGCATTTAAAAAGGTACTCCTCGATTCTGGGTCTAGTGTGAGTTTAATGCCTTTGTCCATTTTCAAAAAGCTTGAATTAGAAAAGATTAGTGAAAGTAAGACACAGTTAAGGTTCGCTGATCACACCGTCAAGAAATCCTATGGGGTAGCTGAAGATGTACTGGTGGAAGTTGATAAGTTTGTATTCTCTGTTGACTTCCACATCATGGATATTCCGGAAGACGAAGAAACTCCTATCCTTCTTGGGAGACCATTTTTGTCGACAGGCCGCTGCAACCTCGACATTGAAAAAGGGACACTAACGCTAAAATCATTTGATGAAGAAGTAACCTTGAAGATGTTAGGAGTTAAGAAAAATAGGGCAGGTATGAATGAGAAAACTTCAGCTGGTATGACAGAAGGTGAAAATGAAGACAAAAATCCTAAAAATCTCCAAGAGAAAGTGTCAAGCATAGCCTCTCGGGTGGAACCAACTTATGTAGCTGTCAAAAGTCCTAAGAAAGCTAAGGGAGTCAAGAAGAATGTGGGAAGCAAATTGAAGAGAGAAGTTAGCCATGCTTTTCATCTTCATGAGTTCGTGGTTGCGAAAGTGACAAGCAACAAGGTGTGGAAAAGGAAATACCCTCCATAATAAAGGGTAATGGACCGTCGAGCTATGCGACGTTAAACGAAGCGCTTCGTGGGAGGAATCCCACGGTTTTAATAATTAATTTGTCTGTTTGTTTATTTTATTTTCAGGAAATAAAAGAGGACGTCTCTAGTGAAAGCTCAGAAGTGATCATTGGAGTGCAATACCCTTTGTGAGTCACCTCTCTCGAACTCGTTCTGAAACATTGAGGCCAATGTTTAGTTCAAGTTTAGGGGAGGCTCGTCTCTTCGCATTTTATTTTTGTTATTTTTATGTTATTGGTATGATGTGAAACCATAAAGTGAATTTGCCCAAAAGTTTTACCGAAATTTTAATTTTTGTTGAAGAGTTTTGATCTTAAAGAGCGATCGAGAATAGTATATAGAGATGAAGCGAGGATTGTTTGAGGACAGAAAGTTCGGAATAATGTGACAAGAAGAGGTTTGTTTAAACACCCTTGGTTTCCTAAAAGAGATACGAGTCTAACGTGTAGATTTGCACCATAGTACTTGTCTCCTGAGAAGTACTTCTCGAGTAGTTTATCGATACAGTCTGGCAGAATTCAGATTCACTTGCATGACGACTGGTTGAGAAAAAAAAAAGATATAAAGTTGGCACCAAATGATGAAAAGGCGGTAAAAGGCAATCGGCTCGCTAAGTTGGGTAACCCTCACCCGGTTATTCAGCCCAAAGGAGATTGATCCCCAAACGTCGTCCAAAAGGACAATATATAACTGCAAAGTTTGAAAATTTCATCGGTAATAAAAAGTAGCCAATGCTGCTAGTTTGGTGCCAGGAAAAGAAAATAAGAAGTCTTGATTCGTCTCATTCAGGTGATGATTATTATAAGAAATGTAGTGCCTTAATATGATTGTCCGAATGAAAGAGGAGGAAAATCGGAAAGAGACTTAAGTGCAAAGCATAGTTGGAGAGGTATCCGAAACGGGAGATTGAGGTTTAAAGTGGTAACAGAAACTCGTCGCGTCATGTGAATGCCGAACCAACTGTTTCTTGATCAATACAGTCGGATATCTCACGTATGAACACCGTGTGATTTGAAGGTCATTAACTTTTGTAATTATCGCTTGAGGTCAAGCAACGGTTTAAGTTTGGGGGAGTTTGATCAGTGGTTTTCACACATATATTTTCCGTTGTTTTTAAGTATTTGTAAGTTATGTTATTGAGTGTTTTATTTCTCTATTCGTTATTTTATGCTTTGGTTGTATGTTTTAATGTTTTCAGAATGATATGGAGAAATCGGAGTAAATCAGTGCAAAACTCGGAGTTTCGAAGGAATTTCAAAAACATGCTACAGGAGGCCTGACACGGGTGGCCGTGTTGCACAACACGGGCCGTGTCAGGAAGAGGGCGCAAGAAGAATGGAAAAACAGTGAAGCAACACGGGTGCCCGTGTTGCACAACACGGCCCGTGTTGCACGTCCTGGGCTTAATAAGAAAAAGAAATATGACAGGGGGCCAACACGGGTGCCCGTGTTGCACAACACCGCCCGTGTTGGATGATGACGCTGATTTCAATGATTTTTATTATTTAGTTCAGTGGTTGGCCTACAGGGGTGTTTTTGGGATTTCCAACCAACTTAAGTGAGTCTGCACTATTTAGGAGAGTTTTCAAGATGAATTAGGGATCTTTTTGCCACACGAAGAATTGGAGGATTGAGAAAAGAAGCCTATGAAATTGGAGAAGAACAGAGAACTCTCATGAACGGAAGCCATTGAAGATCAAAGTTCATCATCTCTATTGTAATGTCTTTATTTGATATCTTTGTAATTTCTTTGGATAATATGAATAGCTAAACCCCCCAATGCTAGGGGGTGTCCCTGATTAACATTTGTGATGATTTTGAATTCCGAATTTCAATAACATATTTCTCTTTCATGTTCAATTTAATGGTATAAGGTTTTTATTGCTTTCCTCGTCGGACCAACTGGATTGATTTATGACTGACAATTAGGATTTCCATCCATTGTTAGGGTTTTTATACCATTATCCTATAGTAGATATCACCTAGGACTAGGGATACCCTATAGTAACCGGATTGTTCTTGATTATAATAATACTTGATTTGATCACTAATTTTGAAGGACTTTGGGATTAGGATTTCAATGTTCAAAGGTTTGCCCACTAAGGACTTAGGAGCAAATACCCTTAAGAACCGGTAATTGATAAGTTGAATTTTGTTAATGAAACAAGGGTTCAGAATTGTTACGTGTTAATGCACACACCTACCCTGGCATGTTACTCATATTTGATCAAATCACCCTTTTTAAGTTTATTTGCAATTTAATTCGTAATCATAAAAATCAAAACCCCCAAGGCTTTTTGTTTAATTGAATTCCTACTAACTCTATAATATCACGCAGTCCTTGAGATCGATATTTGGGGAATTTTCCCTTTATTACTACAGAGGCAAAATAATACACTTGCTATTTTACCGATCAAGTTTTTGGCGCCGTTGCCGGGGACTGCCGAAGATTATAGAGTTTTTAGATTTATTTCAATTAGAATTTTGTTGCTCTGCGACTAAAATTTTATTTTTTCTAAAAAAAATATATATATTTTTATTTTTTTATTTTTGTTCCTCATTCTAATAATGGTCTAATATGTTTATACGAGGTAAGGCCTCAGCAGAATTTCTTTTTGACGCAGAAAATGAAAGGACTTTTCACGCAAGGCGCAGACAAGCTCGTCAAACTAAACTGGAATCCGAGGAAGAAGTGATTACAGTTCATTCTGGTTCAGACACCGAAAGTGAAGAAGAGATCATGGGCGAGGTACCACCACCAGAGAGACTCCTCGGAGACTATGGTGCTAGAAACACACCGGGAGGAAGGCTAACTATTGTCAACCACCCGGTGAATGTTCCTAATTTTCAATTGCATCCAAGCACCATCACTCAGCTCGAAAGAAAGCCTTTCACCGGAAAGGTTAATGAAGATGCAAACAAGCACTTACAGAGGTTTCTGACCATGAGTACAACTTTAAAAATCGAAGGTCATACAGAAGAGGCCAAGAAGCTGAGAATGTTCCCATTCACCTTGGCAGAAGAAGCATAAGAGTGGTTTTATTCCCTTCCAGCGGGCAGCATAACATCATGGGAAGAGATGGAAAAAGCTTTCTTAAATGAGTATTTTCCCGCCTCGGTCTTTATAAGGAAGAGGTGTGACATTCTAAACTTCAAGCAGAAGTAGGGTGAGCCCCTAGGAGATGCATACAAAAGATTCAAAAGAATTCTAGTAGCATGTCCCACTCACAATATGGACAAGACTGAACAGATGCAAGTATTTGTCAATGGAATCAGAATGAAAACAAAACAGTTAATTGATACAGCAGCTGGAGGCTCGACAAATTTCACAACAGCCTCAGGCATCATCAAAATAATTGAAGCAATAGCTGCAAATGAGCATTTGGAATTGTATGACAGGTGTGCTAGCAAACCAGAAGGAATCATTAATCTCAAGCTGGAGACTTCTAAAACTCGGGTTGAAGATGCGATAGCCGCAGAAGTTGAAAAGAAATTGAAGGCTATGAATATAGGTAAACAACAGGTGGCTCAAGTTAAACAAGCTCAACCTGTCAGCTGTGAAATCTGTAATGGCCCACACCAAACGGTGTACTGTTTTGCTACTCCCAAGCAGATTGAAGAAATCAAATTCCTAAGGCAAAACAACCCGTATTCTAACACCTATAATCCAGGGTGGAAGAATCATCCAAATTTTGCTTGGAAAGATCAACAACAACTAGGTACCCAGAAGGCAGAGTGGGAAGTGGCAATTGAAAGATTAGCTGGGCAGTGTTCTCAGTTCCAAGAAGAAACAAGAAACAACCACAAAAACACTTCGACCTCAATTAAAAATCTGGAAGTTCAAGTGGGGCAGATAGCACAACATCTCACTCTATAGGCACAAGGTACCCTTCCGAGCTCAACTGTGAAAAATCCGAAAGACCAAGAGAAGATTAATGATGTTACTACAAGAAGTAGGAGAGTAGCAGAATCTGAAAAGGAAAAAGAAAAAGAGGAAATAGATGACCCCATGGTAATAGAGGTGGATCTGGAAATAAGAGAGAATCCAAAAGAGCCAGAAGTTTTGGTACCACCGGTTAAACCAATTGAAGAAAAAAATAAGAAAGACGCTGAACCGGTGATAAAACTACCTTTCCCCTCCAGAGTGACAAAGAAGGTTTCAAGAGAGAAAGACTTTGAAAAGTTCACGAAATTGTTCAAAAAGTTAGAGGTAAATCTACCATTCTTTGAAGCACTTGAACACATGCCTTTCTATAAAAAATTTATGAAGGAGGTGTTGGCGAAAAAGAGACCACTAGGAGGAGAGCCAAAAATTGCAACCGAGAAGTGTGGTATAGTCTCGACAGCAAGAAAGATCCCGATAAAGAGGAAAGACCCTGGGGCGGTGGCGATACCATGCACTATCAAGAATATAGCATTTAAAAAGGTACTCCTCGATTCTGGGTCTAGTGTGAGTTTAATGCCTTTGTCCATTTTCAAAAAGCTTGAATTAGAAAAGATTAGTGAAAGTAAGACACAGTTAAGGTTCGCTGATCACACCGTCAAGAAATCCTATGGGGTAGCTGAAGATGTACTGGTGGAAGTTGATAAGTTTGTATTCTCTGTTGACTTCCACATCATGGATATTCCGGAAGACGAAGAAACTCCTATCCTTCTTGGGAGACCATTTTTGTCGACAGGCCGCTGCAACCTCGACATTGAAAAAGGGACACTAACGCTAAAATCATTTGATGAAGAAGTAACCTTGAAGATGTTAGGAGTTAAGAAAAATAGGGCAGGTATGAATGAGAAAACTTCAGCTGGTATGACAGAAGGTGAAAATGAAGACAAAAATCCTAAAAATCTCCAAGAGAAAGTGTCAAGCATAGCCTCTCGGGTGGAACCAACTTATGTAGCTGTCAAAAGTCCTAAGAAAGCTAAGGGAGTCAAGAAGAATGTGGGAAGCAAATTGAAGAGAGAAGTTAGCCATGCTTTTCATCTTCATGAGTTCGTGGTTGCGAAAGTGACAAGCAACAAGGTGTGGAAAAGGAAATACCCTCCATAATAAAGGGTAATGGACCGTCGAGCTATGCGACGTTAAACGAAGCGCTTCGTGGGAGGAATCCCACGGTTTTAATAATTAATTTGTCTGTTTGTTTATTTTATTTTCAGGAAATAAAAGAGGACGTCTCTAGTGAAAGCTCAGAAGTGATCATTGGAGTGCAATACCCTTTGTGAGTCACCTCTCTCGAACTCGTTCTGAAACATTGAGGTCAATGTTTAGTTCAAGTTTAGGGGAGGCTCGTCTCTTCGCATTTTATTTTTGTTATTTTTATGTTATTGGTATGATGTGAAACCATAAAGTGAATTTGCCCAAAAGTTTTACCGAAATTTTAATTTTTGTTGAAGAGTTTTGATCTTAAAGTGCAATCGGGAATAGTATATAGAGATGAAGCGAGGATTGTTTGAGGACAGAAAGTTCGGAATAATGTGACAAGAAGAGGTTTTTGTTTAAACACCCTTGGTTTCCTAAAAGAGATACGAGTCTAACTTGTAGATTTGCACCATAGTACTTGTCTCCTGAGAAGTACTTCTCGAGTAGTTTATCGATACAGTCTGGCAGAATTTAGATTCACTTGCATGATGACTTGTTGAGAAAAAAAAAGGATATAAAGTTGGCACCAAATGATGAAAAGGCGGTAAAAGGCAATCGGCTCGCTAAGTTGGGTAACCCTCACCCGGTTATTCAGCCCAAAGGAGATTGATCCCCAAACGTCGTCCAAAAGCACAATATATAACTGCAAAGTTTGAAAATTTCATTGGTAATAAAAAGTAGCCAATGCTGCTAGTTTGGTGCCAGGAAAAGAAAATAAGAAGTCTTGATTCGTCTCATGCAAGTGATGATTATTATAAGAAATGTAGTGCCTTAATATGATTGTCCGAATGAAAGAGGAGGAAAATCGGAAAGAGACTTAAGTGCAAAGCATAGTTGGAGAGGTATCCGAAACGGGAGATTGAGGTTTAAAGTGGTAACAGAAACTCGTCGCGTCATGTGAATGCCGAACCAACTGTTTCTTGATCAATACAGTCGGATATCTCACGTATGAACACCGTGTGATTTGAAGGTCATTAACTTTTGTAATTGTCGCTTGAGGTCAAGCAACGGTTTAAGTTTTGGGGAGTTTGATCAGTGGTTTTCACACATATATTTTCTGTTGTTTTTAAGTATTTTAAGTTATGTTATTGAGTGTTTTATTTCTCTATTCGTTATTTTGTGCTTTGGTTGTATGTTTTAATGTTTTTAGACTGATCTGGAGAAATCGAAGTAAATCAGTGCAAAACTCGGAGTTTCGAAGGAATTTCAAAAACATGCTACAGGAGGCCTGACACGGGTGGCCGTGTTGCACAACACGGGCCGTGTCAGGAAGAGGGCGCAAGAAGAATGGAAAAACATTGAAGCAACACGGGTGCCCGTGTTGCACAACAAGGCCCGTGTTGCACGTCCTGGGGCTTATTAAGAAAAAGAAATATGACAGGGGGCCAACACGGGTGCCCGTGTTGCACAACACGGCCCGTGTTGGGTGATGACGCTGATTTCAGTGATTTTTATTATTTAGTTCAGTGGTTGGCCTGCAGGGGTGTTTTTGGGATGTCCAACCAACTTAAGTGAGTCTGCACTATTTAGGAGAGTTTTCAAGATGAATTAGGGATCTTTTTGCCACACGAAGAATTGGAGGGTTGAGAAAAGAAGCCAATGCAATTGGAGAAGAACAGAGAACTCTCATGAGCGAAAGCCATTGAAGATCAAAGTTCATCATCTCTATTGTAATGTCTTTATTTGATATCTTTGTAATTTCTTTGAATAATATGAATAGTTAAACCCCCCCAATGCTAGGGGGGTGTCCCTGATTAACATTTGTGATGATTTTAAATTCCGAATTTCAATAACATATTTCTCTTTCATGTTCAATTTAATGGTATAAGGTTTTTAATGCTTTCCTCGTCGGACCAACTGGATTGATTTATGACTGACAATTAGGATTGCCATCCATTGTTAGGGTTTTTATACCATTATACTATAGTAGATATCACCTAGGACTAGGGATACCCTATAGTAACCGGATTGTTCTTGATTATAATAATACTTGATTTGATCACTAATTTCGAAGGACTTTGGGATTAGGATTTCAATGTTCAAAGGTTTGCCCACTAAGGACTTAGGAGCAAATACCCTTAATAACCGGTAATTGATAAGTTGAATTTTGTTAATGAAACAAGGGTTCAGAATTGTTACATGTTAATGCACACACCTATCCTGGCATGTTACTCATATTTGATCAAATCACCCTTTTTAAGTTTATTTGCAATTTAATTCGTAATCATAAAAACTAAAACCCCCAAGGCTTTTTGTTTAATTGAATTCCTACTTACTCTATAATATCACGCAGTCCTTGAGATCGAAATTTGGGGAATTTTCCCTTTATTACTACAGAGGCAAAATAGTACACTTGCTATTTTACCGATCAAGTTTTTGGCGCCGTTGCCGGGGACTGCCGAAGATTATAGAGTTTTTAGATTTATTTCAATTAGAATTTTGTTGCTCTGCGACTAAAATTTTATTTTTTCTGAAAAAAAATATATATATTTTTATTTTTTTATTTTTGTTCCTCATTCTAATAATTGTCTAATCTGTTTATGCGAGGTAAGACCTCAGCAGAATTTCTTTTTGACGCAGAAATTGAAAGGACTTTTCACGCAAGGCGCAGACAAGCTCGTCAAACTAAACTGGAATCCGAGGAAGAAGTGATTACAGTTCATTCTGGTTTAGACACCGAAAGTGAAGAAGAGATCATGGGCGAGGTACCACCACCAGAGAGACTCCTCGGAGACTATGGTGCTAGAAACACACCGGGAGGAAGGCTAACTATTGTCAACCACCCGGTGAATGTTCCTAATTTTCAATTGCATCCAAGCACCATCACTCAGCTCGAAAGAAAGCCTTTCACCGGAAAGGTTAATGAAGATGCAAACAAGCACTTACAGAGGTTTCTGACCATGAGTACAACTTTAAAAATCGAAGGTGATACAGAAGAGGCCAAGAAGCTTAGAATGTTCCCATTCACCTTGGCAGAAGAAGCAGAAGAGTGGTTTTATTCCCTTCCAGCGGGCAGCATTACATCATGGGAAGAGATGGAAAAAGCTTTCTTAATTGAGTATTTTCCCGCCTCGGTCTTTATAAGGAAGAGGTATGACATTCTAAACTTCAAGCAGAAGGAGGGTGAGCCCCTAGGAGATGCATACAAAAGATTCAAAAGAATTCTAGTAGCATGTCCCACTCACAATATGGACAAGACTGAACAGATGCAAGTATTTGTCAATGGGCTCAAAATGAAAACAAAACAGTTAATTGATACAGCAGCTGGAGGCTCGACAAATTTCAAAACAGCCTCAGGCATCATCAAAATCATTGAAGCAATAGCTGCAAATGAGCATTTGGAATTGTATGACAGGTGTGCTAGCAAACCGGAAGGAATCATTGATCTCAAGCTGGAGACTTCTAAAACGCGGGTTGAAGATGCGATAGCCGCAGAAGTTGAAAAGAAATTGAAGGCTATGAATATAGGTAAACAACAGGTGGCTCAAGTTCAACAAGCTCAACCTGTTAACTGTGAAATCTGTAAGGGCCCACACCAAACGGTGTACTATTTTGCTACTCCCAAGCAGATTGAAGAAACAAATTCCTAAGGCAAAACAACCTGTATTCTAACACCTATAATCCAGGGTAGAAGAATCATCAAAATTTTGCTTGGAAAGATCAACAACAACAAGGTACCTAGAAGGCAGAGTGGGAAGTGGCAATTGAAAGATTAGCTGGGCAGTGTTCTCAGTTCCAAGAAGAAACAAGAAACAACCACAGAAACACTTCGGCCTCAATTAAAAATCTGGAAGTTCAGGTGGGGCAGATAGCACAGCATCTCACTCTACAGGCACAAGGTACCCTTCCGAGCTCAACTGTGAAAAATCCGAAAGACCAAGAGAAGATTAATGCTGTTACTACAAGAAGTAGGAGAGTAGCAGAATCTGAAAAAGAAAAAGAAAAAGAGGAAATAGATGACCCCATGGTAATAGAGGTGGATCTGGAAATAAGAGAGAATCCAAAAGAGCCAGAAGTTGTGGTACCACCGGTTAAACCAATTGAAGAAAAAATAAGAAAGACGCTGAACCGGTGATAAAACTACCTTTCCCCTCCAGAGTGACAAAGAAGGTTTCAAGAGAGAATGACTTTGAAAAGTTCACGAAATTGTTCAAAAAGTTAGAGGAAAATCTACCATTCTTTGAAGCACTTGAACACATACCTTTGTATAAAAAATTTATGAAGGAGGTGTTGGCGAAAAAGAGACCACTAGGAGGAGAGCCAAAAATTGCAACCGAGAAGTGTGGTATAGTCTCGAAAGCAAGAAAGATCCCGATAAAGAGGAAAGACCCTGGGGCGGTGGCGATACCATGCACTATCAAGAATAAGCATTTAAAAAGGTACTCCTCGATTCTGGGTCTAGTGTGAGTTTAATGCCTTTGTCCATTTTCAAAAAGCTTGAATTAGAAATGATTAGTGAAAGTAAGACACAGTTAAGGTTCGCTGATCACACCGTCAAGAAATCCTATGGGGTAGCTGAAGATGTACTAGTGGAAGTTGATAGGCCGAAGAAACTCCTATCCTTCTTGGGAGACCATTTTTGTCGACAGGCCGCTGCAACCTCGACATTGAAAAAGGGACACTAACGCTAAAATCATTTGATGAAGAAGTAACCTTGAAGATGTTAGGAGTTAAGAAAAACAGGGCAGGTATTGTAACACCCCTTACTAACCCCGCGGCAATTTAAAAAAATATTCATAGTACATGAAATAAGGGTGCCACAATTCACAATAAATAAACATCATTCAGTCATGTCATGCATTCACTGAGGTAATCATCATAAATTAAAACGTTTCATGTTAACACAGCGGAACTTAAATCAAACGGACTAAGTTTAACATCTTTAAAACTTATCCTTCAAAACATAAAAACATAACTAGAGTCATAATCATAAACTTTAAACAATCGCGTCTCCAGTGTTACAACTACCAGAGCATGACACCTGACGCTAACTAAGACACTGACTCATGAGCTAATCCTCACCAAGTCGAACAGCCGCTATCCTCAATCTGAAAATGACAACATGTAAGGGTGAGTCTCATCATAATTAACAAATGTTATAAGGTTATAAAGCAATAACACATCACAGTTGTATCATTCACCCAATTGTTTCATAAACAGACAATCAAACAAGTCAAACAACAATCAACATTTACAACACTGGAATACCTCCAATCATGTTATAATTTATGCATATGTATGAACTGACACTATGCATGTGGTACCAACATCATTAAATGGGAATAACCCATGACCGATCCAACATCATCAAGATACGGCCCTGCCAGCACAGATTCCACACAATGGGAATCATGCCCTTCACTGATCCAACACACCCTTATGGATACAGTATCATCAATGAACATGAATGAATGCAACATATACAACATACTTATACCATCATCTTCATCATCATCAACATTATCATCATCATTCAAGTATGTTCATATATATTAACATCATTCAATCACAATTCCATCATCATCATAAATAAAGCATACACGTACTTGCACCAATCATCATCATCAATAAGAAATAGCATACATGTATTTTCATCATTCTAAAACCAATCATTCATTATCATATAAATTATTCTATAAGGTTCGTTTAGCTCGAAACGGCACATCAAACGGACCAACATTTAAAAAGTTATGTATAGCTAAACTTTTTAAAATGTCCCAAACATCAACAGCACGCGGCACCTTCTTGGTTCGTGGCGCGAACTGAGCGTCCCAGAAATCCTTGGCTCTCTGCCAAGCTATTCGCGGCGCAAACATCTGCACGCGGCGCGAAATGAGAAAAAGTTACGCCTTCGCGGCGCCAACACGGGTACGCGGCGCGACCTGTGCGTATCACCACATCCTGGCATTCTGCCCACCTGTTCGCGGCGCCAACCCTATGCACGCGGCGCGAACCGGTGATTTCAGAAACCCCAACCTGCAGAAAACAACATTCTACACATTCCAAACTCACCCAATTCATACCAGTGCTGACCTAGGGAAATGGAATGCATAAACAATACGAAATACACCTCATAATACACCAATTACGCATCAATTGAGACTATAACAACACAGACATCATGGATTCAAACATAGGGATCAAACATCATACAATTTGACTCAATCCCTAAATCTATCATATGACTCAATTGACCCGAATTCTACATATATTCAGTATTATCAACCCCTAACCCGATAATAGATGATAATCAAATAAGTCCCCCCTTACCTTAGCCAAATTCTTGAACTCTTCCTTTTTCTCTGCTTCTGTACTTTCACGTTCTTCCTCTATTCTCCTCTTCTGCTCTTTTCACGTTCTTTCTCTAATTTCCTCCTTTTCCTTCTTTTATGAAAAATAATATAATTTAGTAAAAAGGCCTTGTGACTAACACCCCTCCTTTTACTAACACTACATCGGCCCAACTCTATTATTTTCCATAATTTTTTTAGCGAAATGCCAAATAATTCCAATAAAATAATTTAAATCCCAATTAAATTAAATTAAGGAAAATTACGGATGTTACAACTCTCCCCCAATAAAGAGTTTTCGTCCTCGAAAACATACCTCAAGCAAATAGTTCCGGATAGGAATCTTTCATCTGGCTTTCTAACTCCCAGGTGACGTTTCCATCAGCTGGTCCTCCCCAAGCTACTCTGACTAAAGCTATTTCCTTGCCCCGCAATTGCTTCAGTCTTCTATCTTCAATCCTCACAGGTAATGTTTCAACCGTTAAGTTGTCTTTAACCTGCACATCATCCACTTGGATCACGTGGGACGGATCTGAAATGTATTTCCTCAGTTGCGACACATGGAATACATCATGCAAGTTGGCAAGCATCGGCGGTAAAGCAATACGATATGCCACTTCTCCCACTCTTTCAGAAATTTGGAATGGTCCAATAAAACGCGGAGTCAACTTCTTTGACTTCAAAGCTCGACCAATACCCGTCATAGGAGTAACCTTCATAAACACATGATCTCCCTCTTGAAACTCAAGTGTCTTCCTTCTTTTATCATAATAACTCTTCTGACGACTCTGAGAAGCTTTCATCCTCTCTTGAATCATCTTAATCTTCTCCGTAGTCTGTTGTACAATTTCTGGTCCAATCACAGCACTCTCACCAGCTTCGTACCAACACAATGGAGTTCCACATCTCCTACCATACAATGCCTCAAACGGAGCCATACCTATACTCGAATGAAAACTATTGTTGTAGGTAAATTCAATCAAAGGCAGATAACTATCCCAAGCACCTCCTTTTTCTAACACACAAGCACGTAACAAATCTTCTAACGACTGAATTGTCCTCTCAGCCTGTCCATCCGTCTGTGGATGATAAGCAGAACTCAATCTCAGCTTAGTACCCAAAGCCTTCTGCAAACCTTCCCAGAACTTAGACGTAAATCTCGGATCTCTGTCTAACACGATACTCGAAGGAATACCATGTAGACTCACTATCTTCTCAATATATAATTGAACCAGCTTTTCCATCGGATAATCCATTATTACCGGTATGAAATGTGCAGACTTCGTCAATCTGTCCACCACAACCCAGATAGCTTCACAATTCTTAACAGTTCTCGGCAAACCCGAAACAAAATCCATCGATATGCTATCCCATTTCCACTCAGGAATAAACATCGGTTGCATAAATCCAGATGGCTTCTGATGTTCAACCTTTGGCTTCTGACACGTCAAACAAGAATACACAAACTCAGCAATTTCTTTCTTCATTCCAGGCCACCAAAACAGCTTTCTCAAATCATGATACATCTTGGTAGCACCAGGCTGAATACTTAATCCACTACAGTGTCCTTCTTCTAAAATACTTCTTCGAAGTTCAGCAACATCAGGAACACAAACTCTGTCTCCAAACCTCAGTATACCATTCTCGTCAACTCTGAATTCACCACTCTTGCCTTGGTTAATCAAAGTCAACTTGTCGACTAATTCGACATCAGCCTTCTGGCCCTCTCTGATCTCTTCAAGAATACCACTGGTCAGCTTCAGCATTCCCAAATTAACACTAGTAGGAGTACCTTCACATACCAAACTCAAGTCTCTGAATTGTTCAATCAAATCCAATTCCTTTACCATTAGCATAGTCATATGCAAAGTCTTCCTACTTAAAGCATCAGCAACTACGTTTGCCTTACCCGGATGGTAATTCAAACTAAAATCATAGTCTTTAAGGAATTCCAACCACCTTCTCTGCCTCATATTCAGCTCTTTCTGGTCAAAGAGATATTTTAGACTCTTATGATCACTGAACACTTCAAATCTCGACCCATACAAATAATGTCGCCACAACTTCAAGACAAAACCCCCCGCTGCCAACTCTAAATCATGAGTCGGATAATTCCTTTCATGCACTTTGAGTTGTCTCGATGCATAAGCGACCACTTGTTGATTCTGCATCAGTACACCACCTAAACCCATCAATGAAGCATTACAATAAACCACAAATGACTCTGTCGGATTCGGCAAAATCAAAATAGGAGCACTAGTCAACCTCTTCTTCAGTTCTTGGAATCCTTCCTCACATTTCGCATCCCAAATAAAAGCCTGTCCCTTTCTGGTTAATTTGGTTAGCGGCAATGCTAACTTTGAAAATCCTTCAATGAATTTCCTGTAATAACCTGCCAGACCAAGAAAACTACGAATCTCTGACACTGACTTCGGCGCTTCCCACTGAGATACAGCCTCTATCTTGGTAGGATCGACAGAAATACCATTCTTGGAAACCACATGTCCAAGAAAACTGACCTCTTCTAACCAAAATTCACACTTCGACAGTTTGGCAAAAAGTTGCTTCTCTTTTAACAACTCCAACACAATTCTGAGATGTTTCGCATGTTCTTCCTCACTCTTAGAATATATTAGGATATCATCTATAAACACCACCACGAACTTATCGAGATACGGATGAAATATCCTATTCATATACTCCATAAATACACCAGGTGCATTAGTAACTCCAAACGGCATTACCGAATACTCATAATGCCCATACCTTGTTCTGAAAGCGGTCTTCTGAATATCATCGTCTTTCACACGAATCTGGTGATACCCAGACCTCAGATCAATCTTACTAAACACACATGCTCCAACCAGTTGATACATCAAATCATCAATCCTCGGCAAGGGATACCGATTCTTGATAGTAACCTTGTTCAATTGTCTGTAATCCACACACAACCTCATTGAACCCTCTTTCTTCTTCACTAGCAACACAGGTGCACCCCACGGAGAAACACTAGGACGAATGAACTTCTTCTAAAGTAATTCTTCCAACTGCTTCTTCAGTTCAGTCACTCAGACGGTGACATACGATACAGTGCCATTGACACTGGACTAGTTCCTGGAATCAATTCAATGGAAAACTCTACTTCTCTTTCTGGCGGTAATTCATTCACTTCTTCCGGAAAAACTTCTGGAAACTCACATACCACTGGTAGTTCGCTACTTACTACTCTTTCCTTCGAATTTGTCAATACAAATAACATAAACACTGTTGCACCATCCTTGATAGCTTCATCCACTTGTCTAGCCGTCATCTCCAGAGCATCAGAATGAACTTCTTCAGGAAAGATTACTGTCTTCGAAAAACAGTTGATGTGAACACGGTTAAATTCTAACCAGTTCATCCCCAGGATTACATCGAGTTGTTTCAACGGAAGGCACACTAAGTCCATCCCGAATTCTCTACCAAAAATATAAACCGGACAATTCAAGCATGCAGACGAAGTAGTTACTGAACCCGACGCTGGAGTATCAATAACCATACTTCCATTTATTTCAGATATTTCCAAATTCAACCTCTTAGCACAATCCAAAGAAATAAAAGAATGAGTTGCTCCAGTATCAATAACCGCAACTAAAGGTGTGCCATGAATAAAACACGTATCTTTAATTAGTCTATCCTCCGGAGTGGTCTCTGATCCAGACAAAGCAAAGACCTTTCCTCCAGCTTGGTTCTTCTTTGGTTTAGGACACTGTGGGCTAATGTGACCCTCTTCACCACAATTGTAACAAGTCACAATCTTCTTCTTACGATCAGCGGCAACATGACCCACTTCTTCACACTTGAAGCACTTATTCTGATTCAGCTTGCACTCATTCCTACGGTGCCTGACCTCACCACAGTTATAGCACCTGACCAAAGCACTGGAGTCTCCCCCACTAGGCTTCTTCCAACCACCAGTCTTTGGATTACCTCTACCATATGGCTTACCCTTATCCATAGGCTTCTTCCCTTTTCTGTCAACTAACTCGCGAGAGTGAGATGACTTCAGCTTGAGATTATCTTCCTCGAAGATCCTACTACAGTCCACCAAGTCTACAAATTTCCGGATTCTCTGATATCTGATACCCTGCTTAATCTCATCACAGAGACCGTTCTCGAACTTGATGCATTTCGAGAATTCACTAGCTTCATCGTTGTTGTAGTGAACGTAGTACTTCGCCAACTCAACGAACTTCGAAGCATACTCTGGTACTGTCATGCTTCCTTGAACTAGTTCCAGAAATTCAATTTCCTTTCGACCTCTTACGTCTTCAGGAAAGTACCTTCTCAAAAATTCCCTATAAAACGTGTAGGCTATGGTAAGAACAAGGTAATGTAAATAGTGTGAGCCTATAAAACGTGTAGGCTATGGTAAGAACAAGGTAAAGTAAATAAAAGCAATAAATAAAAACCTGCTCCAACGGGAGTCTTGGTTCTGGTACAAGGAAATAAAATACAGGAATGTAAAAGCGGTTTGATGAACTTCAACCAAAGTGCTCCAAACTTTGACTACTAACTTAATCTACACCGCAACAGCTCTTCGATGTGAAGGGACTGTCACTTTACAGATACTGATGGTATATGGCTTAAGAAGTGACTAAGCTTTGATGAAAAACAAAATGAAGCGAAGTTCCTATTTATAGAGGTTTTTGAATTTGCGTAAAGACGAGCATGCCCTTCAACTCCTTTTGAGCGGGAACCACTTCACAAAGACCACACCCGCGTAGGGGGGTCAGCGGCCGCAGAGCAGGCCAACGTGGAGATCATGGGAACGTGGCAGGTATCTTTCTGGTGGAATCTGGTCATGTCACTGCGCTCCCTTCAGCGCCCGCTAAGCTGGACGCCATTGTTAGAACAAGAATTGTTCTGATCAATAATCTTAGTTTTGATGATAACAATGTATATGAATTTTGCTCAAGATAATGTGGTACTCTAATCCTATGCAATTTCCTTTTCAGGAAATATATAAAGAGTATGCACAAATCAGCGCTAAGAAGCTTTGACTCAGAAGGTTCAGTATGCAACTTCAGCACATGGTCTGGCAAGACATCAGAAGATGGTCAAGCAAAATCAGAACATGGTCTATTAGAAGCATCAGAAGAACTTGAGTTCAGAAGCAGAAGCACTGAAGTCATGGAATCACGCTCAGAAGCATATCAAGATCAGAAGATCAGAAGATGCTCTGCACCAAGCTGTTTGTACTCTGATGATATTCAACGTAGTATTTACAAAGAACAAATCAGAATCAAGTACTAGATGGCAAGCTACGCTGACTGACAAAAGGAACGTTAGAAGCTATTAACTGCAACGTCAGTAGTCACAGCAAACGCAAGGCTCGAGGTAATTGACTAAAGAGTGAAACATTAAATGCAATGCTGTACGGAATACGCAAAGCATTAAATGCACCCAACGGTCATCTTCTCAAAACGCCTATAAATATGAAGTTCTGATGAGAAGCAAGGTTACGAATTTTGGACGCACTTTGAACGAATTCTGAACTATCTCTGATACTATCTTGCTGTTCACTTCAAAAGCTATCAAACTTCATCTTCAACCTCACTACATTACTGTTGTAATACTTTAGTGAGTCTAAGCTTAATTCTGTAAGAGAAATATCACAGTTTGTGATTATCGCTTTTAAGAAGCAATTGTAATACTCTTAGAATTTGTTTACATTAAATTGTAAAGGACTAGAGTGATCGGGTTGTGATCAGTATACTCTAGAGAAGTCTTAGAAGGTCTCTAAGCAGTTGTTCCTAGAGTGATCGGGTTGTGATCAGTATGCTCTAGAGAAGTCTTAGAAGGTCTCTAAGCAGTTGTTCCTAGAGTGATCAAGTTGTGATCAGAAGACTCTAGAAGACTTAGAAGTTGTCTAAGTGGAAAACCATTGTAATCTCGTGTGATTAGTGGATTAAATCCTCAGTTGAGGTAAATCACCTTGTATAGGGTGGACTGGAGTAGTTTAGTTAACAACGAACCAGGATAAAAATACTTGTGAAAATTATTTTTATCTTACGAGTTTTTGAAACTACACTTATTCAAACCCCCCTTTCTAAGTGTTTTTCTATCCTTCAATTTGCATCAGAGCGCCGGTTCTAAGGTGTAAGCACTTAACCGTGTTTAGAAAAGATTCAGGAAGAGAAAAACGCTTCAGTAAAAGATGGCTGGTGAAATTCCAACAAACCCACCTGCATCTACATCTGGCTCTGCTGAGCAATATAATGGTAACAATGGTTACACTAGACCACCAGTATTTGATGGTGAAAACTTTGAATACTGGAAAGATAAACAGGAAAGTTACTTTCTTGGTCTAGATGGTGAACTATGGGATCTTCTGATGGATGGTTACAAACATCCAGTGAAAGCTAGTGGCGTAAGGCTTACAAGGCAAGAAATGGATGATGATCAAAAGAAGCTTTTCAAGAATCATCATAAATGTAGAACTGTTTTGCTGAATGCTATCTCTCATGCTGAGTATGAGAAGATATCTAACAGGGAAACGGCTCATGACATATATGAGTCCTTGAAAATGACTCATGAAGGAAATGCTCAAGTCAAGGAGACCAAAGCTCTTGCACTAATCCAGAAGTACGAAGCCTTCAAGATGGAGGATGATGAAGACATTGAGAAGATGTTTTCAAGATTTCAAACTCTGACTGCTGGATTAAGAGTTCTGGACAAAGGCTACACCAAGGCTGATCATGTAAAGAAGATCATCAGAAGCTTGCCCAGAAGATGGGGCCCAATGGTGACTGCATTCAAGATTGCGAAGAATCTGAATGAAGTTTCTTTGGAAGAGCTGATCAGTGCCCTGAGGAGTCATGAGATTGAACTTGACGCAAATGAACCTCAGAAGAAAGGTAAGTCTATTGCATTAAAATCTAATTTTAAAAAATGAACTAACGCTTTTCAGGCTGAAGAAGAAGATTCTGAAGAATCAGAATCAGAAGAAGAAGAAGAAGAAGATGAACTGTCCATGATTTCCAGAAGAGTCAATCAACTCTGGAAAAGCAAGCAAAGGAGGTTCAGGAGCTTCAAAAGCTCAAAGAAGCCTGAAAGAGGAGAATCTTCTGGAGGCAGAAGAAATGACAAGAAAAAGGTCGTGTGCTATGAATGCAATGAGCCAGGACACTTCAAAAGTGAGTGCCCAAAACTTCAGAAGGAAAATCCCAAGAAGAAATTTCATAAGAAGAAAGGTCTTATGGCAACATGGGATGATTCAGAATCAGAATCAGACTCTGAAGATTAGCAGGCAAATCTGGCACTAATGGCCACAATGGATGACGGATCAGAATCTACATCAGAATCAGATTCTGAAGAGGTATTTTCTGAACTATCTAGAGAAGAGTTAGTTTCCAGTCTAACAGAACTTTTGGAACTCAAGTCTCAGATTAGTATCAAATACAAGAAGCTGAAAAAGCTATTTGAATTTGAAACTAAGAAGCTTGAAGTGGAGAATTCTGAACTGAAGGAAAAAGTTTTAAATTTATCCAAAAATACTGGATCTCCTTCTGTCTCTGAAAAATCTACTCCAAGTCTGAACAATATTCTGAAAGAATATGACTTAAGTTTCAGAAAGTTTTTATCTAGAAGTATTGGCAGAAGTCAACTTGCTTCTATGATATATGCTGTGTCAGGAAACAAAAGAGCTGGCATTGGTTATGAGGGTGAAATCCCATACAAGCTTGAATCTGTGGATGATATGAAAATATCATACAAGCCTCTGTATAACCAATTTAAATTTGGCCACTCCCATGATATTAGGCACACATCACATGCTCAAAGCTTTCACATAACACACACCAAGAAGCATGTGACAAAACCTAAGAAATATCATGGAACTCAGAACATAAACTATCATTCTGTTCCTCCTATTTCATATAATGCTAAACCCAAGTTCAATCAGAACTTGAGGAAAACTAACAAGAAAGGACCCAAGAAGATGTGGGTACCTAAGGAAAAGATTATTCCTATTGCAGATATCCTTGGCTGCAAAGAAGGAAAAGCACAACATGTCATGGTACGTGGACTCTGGATGCTCACGACACATGACAGAAAGAAGGTCTATGTTCCAAGACCTGGTGCTTAAATCTGCTGGAGAAGTGAAGTTTGGAGGAGATCAGAAGGGCAAAATTATTGGCTCAGGAACTATAAAGTCTGGTAACTCTCCTTCTATTTCTAATGTTCTTCTAGTAGATGGATTAGCTCATAACTTATTGTCCATAAGTCAATTAAGTGACAATGGTTATGACATAGTCTTTAATCAAAAGTCTTGCAAGGCTGTAAGTCAGAAGGATGGCTCAATCCTATTTACAGGCAAGAGATAGAACAACATTTATAAGACAGATCTTCAGGATCTTAAGAATCAGAAGGTGACTTGTCTTATGTCTGTTTCTGAAGAGCAATGGGTCTAGCACAGAAGATTAGGACATGCTAGTTTGAGAAAGATTTCTCAGATTAACAAACTAAATCTTGTCAGAGGACTCCCTAATCTGAAATACAAATCAGATGCTCTTTGTGAAGCATGTCAGAAGGGCAAGTTCTCCAAACCTGCATTCAAGTCTAAGAATGTTGTCTCTTCCTCAAGGCCGTTAGAACTTTTGCATATTGATCTGTTTGGCCCAGTCAAAACAGCATCTGTCAAAGGGAAGAAATATGGATTAGTCATCGTTGATGATTATAGCCGCTGGACATGGGTAAAGTTCTTGAAACACAAGGATGAGTCTCATTCAGTGTTCTTTGAATTCTGCATTCAAACCCAAACTGAGAAGGAGTGTAAAGTCATAAAGGTCAGAAGTGATCATGGTGGTGAATTTAAGAACAAATTCTTTGAGGAGTTCTTCAAAGAAAATGGTATTGCCCATGATTTCTCTTGTCCTAGAACTCCACAACAAAATGGAGTTGTAGAACGAAAGAATAGGACTCTACAAGAAATGGCCAAAACCATGATCAACGAAACCAATATGGCTAAGCACTTCTGGGCAGAAGCAATAAACACTGCATGTTATATTCAGAATAGAATCTCTATAAGACCTATTTTAAATAAGACTCCTTATGAATTTTGGAAGAACAGAAAGCCCAACATTTCATATTTTCATCCTTTTGGATGTGTTTGTTTTATTCTGAACACTAAAGATCATCTTGGTAAGTTTGATTCTAAGGCACAAAAGTGTTTCCTTCTTGGATATTCTGAACGCTCTAAAGGCTACAGAGTATACAATACTGAAACATTAGTTGTAGAAGAATCAATCAATATCAGGTTTGATGATAAGCTTGGTCTTGAAAAGCCAAAGCAGTTTGAAAATTTTGCAGATATTGATATTGATATCTCAGAAGTTGAAGAACCAAGAAGAAAAGTTTCAGAAGCTGAAAACCAAAGCAGCAAAGAATCAGAAGATCAAGTTGCTGCATCCTTGGAAAATCTGAGAATTTCTGAAGAACCAACTATCAGAAGATCATCTAGACTCACATCTGCTCACTCAGAATATGTCATTATTGGAAAGAAAGATGATCCTATCAGAACAAGAGCATTCCTAAAGAACAATGCTGAATGTCAATTAGGTCTGGTTTCTCTGATCGAGCCAACTTCTGTTGATCAAGCTCTAGAAGATACAGACTGGATAATTGCCATGCAAGAAGAGTTAAATCAGTTTACAAGGAATGATATTTGGGATCTTGTTCCAAGACCTAAAGGATTAAATATTATAGGAACAAAATGGGTTTTCAGAAACAAGCTGAGTGAGAAAGGTGAAGTGGTAAGAAACAAAGCCAGACTGGTGGCTCAGGGTTATAGTCAGCAAGAAGGGATTGACTATACAGAAACCTTTGCACCAGTGGCCAGGTTAGAATCTATTCGTCTATTAATTTCTTTTGCCACTCAACACAACATCACTCTTTATCAGATGGATGTTAAGAGTGCCTTCTTAAATGGTTACATAGATGAAGAAGTTTATGTCCATCAACCTCCTGGTTTTGAAGACTCCATGTCTCCAAATCATGTTTATAAATTAAAGAAATCATTACACGGATTGAAACAAGCTCCTAGAGCTTGGTATGAACGTTTGAGTTCTTTCCTTCTGGAAAATGGTTTCACTAGAGGAAAAGTGGACACTACTCTCTTCTGTAAAACATTTAAAAAGGATATTTTAATTTGTCAAATATATGTTGATGATATTATCTTTGGAACATCTAATGCTACACTTGGAAAGGAGTTTGCTGAGTCTATGCAGGCTGAGTTTGAGATGAGCATGATGGGTGAACTCAAGTATTTCCTTGGGATTCAAATCAATCAAACATCAGAAGGAACGTATGTTCATCAAACCAAGTATGTGAAAGAACTTCTGAAGAAGTTTAATCTTTCTGACTGCAAAGAAGCCAAAACTCCTATGCATCCAACATGCATACTAGGTAAGGATGAGGTAAGTAAGAAGGTAGATCAGAAGTTGTACAAAGGTATGATTGGATCTCTTCTATATTTAACTGCTTCTAGACCTGACATTCTGTTCAGTGTTTGTTTGTGTGCTAGATTCCAATCAGATCCTAGAGAATCTCACTTAACTGCTGTTAAGAAAATTCTAAGGTATTTGAAAGGTACTACTAATGTTGGTTTAGTCTACAGAATATCTGAAGAATACAACTTAGTAGGATTCTGTGATGCTGACTATGCTGGAGATAGAATTGAAAGGAAGAGTACTTCTGGAAGTTGTCAATTTCTTAGAAGTCACCTAATCTCCTGGTACAGCAAGAAGCAAGCAACCATTGCTCTTTCAACAACAGAAGCAGAATATGTTGTTGCTGCTGGTTGTAGCACACAAATGCTCTGGATGAAAAGTCAGTTAGAAGATTATCAAATATTTGAGAATAACATTCCTATCTTCTGTGATAATACTTCTACTATATGTTTATCTAAGAATCCTATCTTACATTCAAAAGCTAAACACATTGAGATTAAACATCATTTCATGAGGGACTATGTTCAGAAGGGTGTTTTATCTTTAAACTTTGTGGATACAGACCATCAGTGGGCTGATATCTTTACAAAACCCCTGGCTGAAGATAGGTTTAAGTTCATTCTGAAGAATATCAGTATGGATTTATGCCCAAAATGAGAAGATGAGAAAATCTTATGTATGGCTATATTCTGAAATGAGATTGGATTAATGTTTTATAAGAAGTTCTGATCTTAAATCAATTAGAAGTAGTGACTCGTTTATTACTAACGTTTCATTGTCTAAGTTGATTCAGAATATCTTTTAAAGTAAATACAGCTGTATCTAGCTTTCCAGATGGTAACACGTGTCTACCCTATTTGGACAAGCATGCGTGCAGTTGAGGAGGCGTCTTTCCTAGGTAACTGTTCTATCACTTCATTTGTCATAGTTTCTCTCTCCTCTTGTCACGTAACATTAAATGCCATTCATCATTTCCTTTACTTTCTTTTTCGTTTTATATCTTGTCAAACGTTTCCCTTCCCTAGAACGTTTCCTTCCCCACGTTTCCTTCCCCAAATATCGGGGATCGCTGACTTTGATTTCAAGACAAATCTCTCAAGATTCCAAGAAGTCTCAAGTCAGATCTCTTCTGTGATGCTGTTATCAACATTTATCCAAAGGAAGAAGACTTTCTTGAGATACTGGATGAAGTTAAAGATCATGTTCTTGACTTCTATGTTAAGAGAAAGCCCCGTTTGCGACATTAGCTCTCTTTCTGTGAACTGTCTCTCACTTCCTCCTTGAATTCATGCATCTCTCCTACAGTGGAGGTTCTAGTCTGGACAGGCTTATGACTAGGCTAGGGTTGTAGTCCTTGTGTCCGTGTAGTTTTCTTTGCTTATTGCACGTGTGTATCAGCATACATCTTTTGTAATTCTGTTGGTTTAATAAATGAAAAGCTTTTTCTGCATAACTCTTGTACTTCTGCTTATTTTATCAATGACTATTTGTTTCTCTTTCCATTTGTCCTGTGGTTTCATCTGAATCTTTTACATTCTTTTTGATGTTATGACAAAAAGGGGGAGAAATAGTGATAAATGATTTGATTTATATTAGCAGTTGCTGGGAAGAAAGCCCCCACATTACTAACAGAAGCTGCAAGCTTCATATGTTTCTAAGTTGTTTTGCAGGATTGAAAGCTCAACATTAGAAGCAAAATCATGAGGAATCGCAAATTCTGTAAAAGGAATATGCTCATGGAAACTGAAGCAAGCTGAGTGCTATGAAGCTTCAGAATCAGAAGCAGGAAGAAAGAAGTGTGATGATATTCTGATAGAATATGCATTAACTTATTTTCTGTCCTTAACATGTTCTGATAATCCTATATCTTATCATATATAATCTGATGCATTGTGTATGTTCTGATACATATATGTGATAAGTTATGATTTATTCATGCTACAACTTTTGTTGTGGAGTTTGTTCTGTAACATTTCAGAATGTAGAAAATGCTCTGATGATGCTCAAATACATTCAACAATGTTCTGATACAATCTAGCATGGAATAATTCAAGAAGAAATTCAAGCTCTGAAGCTGTCCGCTGGAAGCAAGAATCAGAAGCTGTGAATGTTCCGAGGATCAAAGAAATTCAAGTTCTGAAGCTGTCCAATGGAAGCAGGAATCAGAAGCTGTGAATGTTCTGAGGATCTAAAGAAATTCAATGTTCTGAAGCTGTCCTATGGAAGCAGAAATCATAAGCAGTGAATGTTCTGAAGTTCAAGGATATGTGAACGTCTCTACTGAAATACTCAGGGAAGTCTTTTATTTATAAAATTCTTCTAGTATTAATTTCAGGGGGAGATTATTCATCTCAGGGGGAGATTGTTAATCTCAGGGGGAGACACATTCACATTATGTTTATATGCTTATGCTATAACTGTGTAATTGTCTTTTGCCGTCTGTTATTCTGATTGCAAATTCATATCATTTATATATGTTTTTGTCATCATCAAAAAGGGGGAGATTGTTAGAACAAGAATTGTTCTGATCAATAATCTTAGTTTTGATGATAACAATGTATATGAATTTTGCTCAAGATAATGTGGTACTTTATTCCTATGCAATTTCCTTTTTAGGAAATATATAAAGAGTATGCACAAATCAGCGCTAAGAAGCTTTGACTCAGAAGGTTCAGTATGCAACTTCAGCACATGGTCTGGCAAGACATCAGAAGATGGTCAAGCAGAATCAGAACATGGTCTATTAGAAGCATCAGAAGAACTTGAGTTCAGAAGCAGAAGCACTGAAGTCATGGAATCACGCTCAGAAGCATATCAAGATCAGAAGATCAGAAGATGCTCTGCACCAAGCTGTTTGTACTCTGATGATATTCAACGTAGTATTTACAAAGAACAAATCAGAATCAAGTACTAGATGGCAAGCTACGCTGACTGACAAAAGGAACGTTAGCAGCTATTAACTGCAACGTCAGTAGTCACAGCAAACGCAAGGCTCGAGGTAGTTGACAAAAGAGTGAAACATTAAATGCAATGCTGTACGAAATACGCAAAGCATTAAATGCTCCCAACGGTCATCTTCTCAAAACGCCTATAAATATGAAGTTCTGATGAGAAGCAAGGTTACAAATTTTGGACGCACTTTGAACGAATTCTGAACTATCTCTGATACTATCTTGCTGTTCACTTCAAAAGCTATCAAACTTCATCTTCAACCTCACTACATTACTGTTGTAATACTTTAGTGAGTCTAAGCTTAATTCTGTAAGAGAAATATCACAGTTTGTGATTATCGCTTTTAAGAAGCAATTGTAATACTCTTAGAATTTGTTTACATTAAATTGTAAAGGACTAGAGTGATCGGTTTGTGATCAGTATACTCTAGAGAAGTCTTAGAAGGTCTCTAAGCAGTTGTTCCTAGAGTGATCGGGTTGTGATCAGTATACTCTAGAGAAGTCTTAGAAGGTCTCTAAGCAGTTCTTCCTAGAGTGATCAAGTTGTGCTCAGAAGACTCTAGAAGACTTAGAAGTTGTCTAAGTGGAAAACCATTGTAATCTCGTGTGATTAGTGGATTAAATCCTCAGTTGAGGTAAATCACCTTGTATAGGGTGGACTGGAGTAGTTTAGTTAACAGCGAACCAGGATAAAAATACTTGTGCAAATTATTTTTATCTTACGAGTTTTTGAAACTACACTTATTCAAACCCCCGTTTCTAAGTGTTTTTCTATCCTTCAGCCATGTGTGCAAACTGAATGAAAATCTCCGTTTCTTGGGCTTTTTCGCTCGTTTCTTCCAACAGAGCTTCAAACGGACCTAAAACCTAAAAACAAGGAAAATAGAAGCATAATACAAGGAAACAATAATAAAAACTACTTAAAACATGTGATATTCGAGTAAAAAACATAGTACGATTCGGTGTTATCAAACTCTCCCACACTTAAACCCTTGCTTGTCCTCAAGCAAAATAAAGTCTCATAAGTGAATAAGAAATACAAATGTTTTCAAGTGATCGAGCAGAAGAGGTAAAGTTCAGGTCAAGGTGAGTTTGACAGGTACCAACTATTCGAACCAAAGAAATCGTGAAGGCACATGTAAGCATAAACCTCATTCCTATACAAACTAATTCCTATCACCCCGCTATGCTAAAACTTCTATTTTTGGTAGGGTCCTTTTTCATTCAGGTGCAATCACATTAAACCCTCTATCCGTACATACTCATGGTATAGTGCCGAGTTAGTGACTCTGATCTCATGAAATGGGGCTTTGGTACAAGAATTGGTGTAACCCCTTTTATTCACCTAGTTATAGTTGTGGGGGAACGGATCATGATCCGCCCTACCGAGTTAGCACTAGATACCTCTGAACTAACTACATCGGGTGTTGCCTTTTATTATAAATATTTTTTTCTTTTGTTTTTCTGAATGGTTACAACAATTTGAACTAAATGACTGTGTAAGGGTCACCTAGCTCAAGGTCGCAATCATACAATTTTATTATTATTATTATTATTATTATTATTATTATTAATTTAAGGCATAAAAGAGATCATTCACTTATATTCATTGGACCTATACTTAGAGCATGCTTAGGCCGGAGCCGACTGCGGGAATAAACTACTTAAGGACTTTTTGAAAAATTAAAATCGTAACATTGGGAGTAAATGGAACTAATTCCAATATTTACAAGGTTTAAGGTGCAAAAACGATGTCGATTTTTCAAAAAGGGTACCCAGGACAAAACACACCTTATCCTAAACATGTCTCATAGCTCGAAGGATTTTGAAATACATTGTATTCTTTAGCATAAATTTTTTATGTAGGGTTAAAATGGGGAAAACTAAAGATACACTATGCAAAATGACTCGTCCATCACATGTATTTTATTAAAAACTAAATAACTAAAATAAACAACTAGAAACTAAAAATATAAATGTAGAAAATAAATGAAAGCGATAAAAGGCTCCTCCCACACTTAAATCAGACATTGTCCCCAATGTTCCAAAATAAGGGCAAGTAGGAGATACTTGAGTGGGCTAGTGGTGTCCACTAGCACCTTCGCCATCCTGGGTGGATCGCCCCGAACAACGGTCGCGGCTACGACGGCGGTGCTCTTTGTCAAGTGAAAGCTGCTCCACTCGCTAAGTAAGAGCGGCATTCGCCGCTTTCAGCTCGCTACTCCTACCTATGAGGGTACCTTGGGAGGCCTCCATCAAGCGGAAGTGAGCGGCGAAGCTGGCCTGCTGACGGTGCTGCTCGATGTAGAAAGCATGTCAAGACTCCAGAATGGTACGCAGCGAGGCTGCGTTCTGTGTCTGGGAGGCTTGCATGAACGCCATGTTGCCCGCCACCTGTTGCTGAATAGAGAGAGGAGAGCATCTCACCTCTCCTCTAGAGCCATATGCTCTCTCCACATGTCCTCTGTAACATGGAAGCTAGGGATGGTACCTGCAGGTGGGTTAGAAGAATAAGGTGCAGTATATGATGGTGTGAAGTGTGGTGGTGACTAAGCACATAGATCATACTCGTCATCAATGTTGTTACCCTCGTCTGTAAGAATATTTGGGGGTAACGGACCAGTGAAAGTGGGAGCGCTTAAATCATAGGTCAAGTTATGCTTTAATCGTATATCTGTGCGTCGAGTGCAGGGGAGAACAAACTTGGTACAGGAGTACCACTCACCATAAGAATAAAACCGCCTTCCCTCCCTGTCTTGTAAAGCGCATTTTTTTTAGAAACTTGAGATTTGCAATACGAGGGGGAAGTGGTTCCAAAGTAGCAAGCTCCGTGTCCAAACAAGGGCACAAGCAATAATAGTAACCAGGCTACCAAAAGAAATCAGTCCCCCTTTTTTAAAATAAATTTCATGTGAGCGATCATAAAAGGGACCGGGTTAATTTTGGTGTTAGTTATGCATCCTTTCATGATTATTAGCTCTTTAGCATTCACTTTGTCCGGGTTCTCCCGTGCAAAAAGAGTGCATGCTAAAAGATAGCGGAAGACACGAATGGCCTGGTTATGGATACTTGAATCTAGTAGGCCATCAAAAGAATTAACATTTTGGTTTGTAAGCTTGGCCCAAAATGCATAGCCTTCAAGTGTCCGTTCCGTTTCCAAAGGTGCTTCACAAATAGCACTGTCCCCAAAAGGCATCCCTAACAACTCGGCTAAACCGTCGGTGGAGTATTGATATTCAACATTAAATATTCTTAATTGGACTCCACCTACGGTACTAGCGGTGTTAGACGTGACATTATAAATTAAAGAGCTCAAGAACTCATGTGTCAGCCTAGTGTAGGTCGGTGCTTTGACCGAAAAAATATCATGCATGCCTAGTCTATCCAATAGTTCAAAGACACTATGGTACAACCCTAGAGTATAAAGACAATCTTCATTGATATACCTGGTAGATTGGATTGGCAAAGTTTGTAGCCTCTCAAGCAGCATTTGTTGCCTCTCTCCTGGCTTGCCATTTCGCAAAATATACCCATTGAATTCCATTTTTGAGCTTTGATGAATGAATGAGAGGAAGAAAAAGAAATTTGTTTGTTGGATGTGAAAGGTGATTGTTGGTAGTGAAAGAGAAAAACGGGGAATGGAGGTATTTATAGAAATGGTAAGATGTAGTGTGAAAAGGGATTTAAAGTGGGTTTTTAATGTAGTGGAGAAGTTATGGAAGATAATGGGTGTTTAAGGTGGTTAATTGTGGAAGAAAATGGTGTTGAAAATGGAAAAAATGGGAAAAGGGGGATGTTTTCGCAACTAGCCGTTATTGTACTGTTGGAGATCCGCAGGCGCAGAGGGTGCTCCGCGGGCGCGATCTTTAATAAGTTTAGCTGGGCCGGTTTTTTCTTCTTGAGCTAGGCCTTGATACTTATGCCACCATTTGGCCAATTAGGGTGTGTACCTAGCATTTTTGGTGTAGAATCTTGTTTTTGGTATATATATATATATATATATATATATATATATATATATACATATACAAAAAAGAAAAAGAAAACATTAGAAAAAAGATCAGGAAAATAAATCAAAAGCGTAATAGCAGTAACAGCGGAGGAGGTCTCTCGATTGATCGGAGATCAAATCACCAACCGGGTGGAGGCTGGGCAGGATATTCATGGCCTCGTAACACGACTAGCTGTTGTCTGAGCTCAGCAACCTCGTGTGTCAAGTCATCCATCTCACAAACATATGTGGCACCATTTAACTCAACCTGTAAAGTGAGGTCAGTCACCTCCTAACGGAGTGTAGCCATCTCCGCTCGCATACCTGCCATCTGTGCTCGCATATCCGGTTCCTGTAAGGCAAAATTATTAGTATAAAAAATAGTGTGCTCAGCCTCAGGTTCAAGGGTGTACTTAGGTACTGGATCCTCTATAACTGGATCCTCAGTGATCGGGTCCTCTGACTTTGGTGAATACTATGGTATTGACAAATCAGCTATGCCCACAAAAGTCTAGCCCCAACCCTCCAAAGAATAATTCCAGTTTGCCCGGTTGGAGACGCATGTCATCTATGGATCAGATAAGGTGAAATAGTAGACATCCTGATCGTTAATATGGAGTCTGTACTGATATGGATGGAAAGAAGCTCGACGCATAAGCCCACAGTCTAAGAAGAAATCAATGGCAATACGTGTACTACCATAATATGGGGTCAAATGGAGTAACTGATTATCCTAACCCAAAGCAGATGCAATCAACGTCTCATTCCCACCAGCGTGCAAATATCCCTCAATGGCAATGCAGATATATCGAGACTTTCTATCAAGAAAGCCCCACTCGCGATGGGACGCGACTGACTAGTGCAGTAAAAAAATAAGATGTCCTCTGTAGTCACGATATGATCACAATAGCTCCTCCTGAAGAAGGTGTGACACAGAATTATCTCAAAATACCTGAAGGTGGGATTATGGATCCTCTTAAACAACTACTCAAACGAATCAAGACTACCTCCGTCGGTAATAGCTCTCCAGAACCTGACTATGTCATTGCTCATGAAGTATCCTAGTGGAAGCTCAGGGATGGCAGTAAGTGTAGTCTGGAAGCCTAATAGATCTCCAAACTGCTTCAAAGTAAGGGTGTACTTTGTGCCGAACATGCGAAAATGGATGCATCCACGGTCTTCCCTAGTGCCTAAGTAGGGCTTATAATCCAGTGAGCTAAGGAACTCCATGGTGAGGTTCCTATAGGTCACATGGATGTCCTTAGCATACTCATCCCAGCCGATCTGATGGCATAGGTAACTGACACTCGCCTCAATACCTAGTGCCTCCATGCAACCCTGATATGGATATCTGATCGGAAGCATGGGTCGAGCAGACAGTGCAACAAAACGGGCTCTCTAGGTATCATCTCTGAAGGTCACAGTCAATCCATCGATGAAATCCATCCTGAAAAAGGTGAAACAAAATATCTGGTCCTAAAAAACACAAATACGAATATTAGTGCAGACTATATTATATAAATTAAAAACTAAAAATAAAAATAAAATAAAAAGGGAAAAGAAAATCATGGGTTGCCTCCCATGCAGCGCTTGTTTAACATCGTTAGCTTGATGATAAGATCTCACTTTTCTATGTTTGTAATATCCTATATTAGTCTATGCATGATTATTCATATAATTATGAAGTGCTAAGAGGGAAACTACGGATTAATTATATTTAAGAGAAGGTTAGTTGGAATAGAAAGATGTTGGTTAGAAACCAACCAATGGCAAGATTGTAGTTATGACTTAGTTGGGGGACAAATTGGACCTTAAACATATATTGCATTAACTTATGGCATAAGAGTAAATAAAGCATGGTATTATGGTGTTTCTAAGTCAGATTTTTATAACTAAAGTGGAGAGAGTTTAGAAAAGAAGCGCATGGATGTCATCTTCAAGTTTCATTTCCGTACACCATGGACAACACTTACAAAACAAGTCATAACTTCTTGCTCATAACTCTGATTGTAACGATTCTGGTCTTGTTGGAAAGCTTACGAAATTCTCTTCAATATGCATTTAAGGTTCATGCTCATATCTTGTTTATTGATGGAGATAAACACGTTTGAAGTTAAACAATTGATGCTGAAAGTTGGCAAAGAGAGAGTTACTGGTTTGGCTAGCTTGAAGGTGAAGTGTTGGTCAAGAAGGAAGTTCTATAGCAGCAAGAACTATCTTAATCTCCATTTAGTCCTTAGTTAGAGACTTTGGGAAAATTATGGGAATTGCATGTTTGGGGTTTAGGGATTGTGAGATAAATCCATGAAATCCATGATGCTAAAACATGCTATGTGATAATTGTTGGTTGTTTGTGATGCATATTACTATTATATGTTGTAAATTGACACATGCAGTTGGATATAAGGGGTTAAGGTACCCCATGGCCGAATTGGTGAGCTCTGCGTTTTTCTACAACTGTGATGGTCCGCTAAGCGGGCTAAGGACGCTTAGCGAATGCTGTTTGTGATTCCAGAAAATCGAGAGTCCGCTTAGCGGATGTTATTTGTGATTCCAGAAAATTTGAGCTCCGTCACTAGAAAGCCCGCTAGCAGTCCGCTAAGCGGACGGTGCTGTGCAGAATTTTATCTTCTTTCCCCTGAGGGCAGTTTGGTTCCATAGTCGGAACCGAGCTCCTTCTCGACCATTAGTACACATCTATATGTTTAATGTGTGGTGTTTTATGACACGCATTATCGTTATTCCCGTTCGATTACTTATGGTGCATGTTATGCATAATATTAAGTGTGTTTATTCAATAACTCTTGTCTATCCTTTTGTGACTAATTATGATTACTATGATGAGACAAGATATGAAATGTGCGGATGTTCAATGTTTCGGTTAAACATTCGGATTTGTTTGTCTTATATGACTTTACGCTTGTTATGCGTGTGTATGCTTGAATCGAAGCGGGCCGGGGGCTAGGTTGGTTTATGACTCGGGCTTTGTGATCAATGGGTCGTCCCGGGCTTTATGATCAATGGGACAACCTCGATCGTATGATCTTGGGCTCACACCTGAGCTATCATTGCAGTGTGCTTGTCAGGGTCTGGAGGCTTTCCCTCTTGGTGTTAACACACTTGCGTGCTAGGTATGGTGGGGTTATGTGTCCATGTAGGCTAATACATAATTGGTAACTCACCTCTAGTGAAGTCAAGTAGACTAAGCACTAGGCTTTCGCCCGATGGGCTCATGTGTCAAGATGGCGGTTCAGTACTTGATGTTAACACACGTGCGCAAAGGTGGCTATTGGGACAATGACGCCATTTCGGCTAATGTCATCTCGCAGCCAATTAGGCTTGTGCGAACCCGTTTAACCACTCTTGCAGTGTGCTTGTACGAGTCTCTTGATAATAGGCATAGGTGTAACTCATTGAGGGTGTGTTTTTATAACCTAGTCGAGGCATTAACGCGCTTCTGGATTCCCCGTACATGGGTATGGGTTTGCATACGTGTTTGTTGTACTATTTGTGTACTTGTGATATGATGACTCCTATGGTGGATGATTCATGTGTTTGCTCCGTATGTGTACTGGATGCAAGGATAACCCCGAATCAATGATGGATTCGGTTTTATTGATGCATGTACCCTGTAGAACCGAGTGGACCCATAGGATAGGAGGACTCACTGAGATTTAATAATCTCACCCCAATCATCTTATCTTTTTCAGGTGCAGTTTGTAGTGTTTTATTAGTAGCAGGTTCGGATAGAAGTTTTAGAAGTGGTGATGGCTCGAAGACCTTGTTAGATCTTATCTTCCACTGTGCAGATCCACTGAGACACATATTTTGTTATTCCTAGTAGAATTTTATGTTGTATTTAATATGGATCTTTTTATATCTATAATTTTTGTATGTACTCAATATCAATTTTTAACGTTTCTTGCATAATATACTAGTCAGTTATGTATGAGGTGTTACAATGTTGGTATTGGCGGGTCTATCAAAGTTTAACTAGAGCAGTCAATCGGCAAGTCACCTCCTTTATACAATTTCAATCTTTGTCCATTTACCACGAAAGGAGCACATGAGTTGTTCTTGATCTCTATTGCTCTAGACCTTAAAACTTTTGATACTTCGAATGGGCCTGTCCATCTTGAACGTAGCTTACTAAGAAAAAGACGTAATCTGGAATTGAATAGAAGAACAGGGTCGCCTATGTTGAATTCTTTCTTAACGATTTTCTTATCATGCAACATCTTTGTTCTTTCTTTATATACGATAGCATTCTCATATGCATTCAGGCAAAGTTCCTCTAACTTATGTATGTCTAAAATACGTTTTTGTCCTGCTTTTAGGTAGTATAGGTTTGAAGATTTTATATCCCAATAGGCTTTGTGTTCTAATTCAAAAGGTAAGTGGCAAGACTTTCCATAGACCAGTTGGTGAGGTGTAGTTCCAATAGGGGTTTTATAGGCTGTTCTATAAGCCCATAGTGCATCTTTTAGCTTTTAAGAACAGTCCTTTATATATGTATATTGAAACGATTTTTTCCAGGATCTGCTTAATTTCCCTATTTGATACCTCTACTTGGTCACTGGTTTGTGGGTGATATGGTGTTTCTACTCTATGTTTGACTCTGTACTTACTTAGAAGTTTATCAAATATCTTGGATATAAAATGCGATCCTCCATCACTTATGACTAAACGAGTTGTTCCAAACCTTGGAAATATGATGTTCTTGGACAATTTGACTACTACTCTAGTGTCATTTGTTGGTGACGCTATTGCTTCTATCCACTTGGATACGTAGTCGACTGCTACTAGAATGTACTTATTCCCCATCGAAGATGGAAAATGTCCCATAAAATCTATACCCCATACATCAAAGAGTTCAACTTCTTGAATATTTCTTAAAGGCATTTCGTCATGCCTCGAAATTTTCTCAGTGCGTTGACACCGGTCACACTTGACAATGAAAGTATGGACATCGCGCCATAGAGTTTGCCAGTAAAGATCTGCTTTAAAGATCTTGGCGCATGTCTTTGATGTACTTGATATATACTGTAAATTTGATGGCCATCGCAATATTAAAACGCAACAGTGAAATATTAAAAAATAAAACAGTTCTATAATATTTAGGTATTTATTTCTATCAATAAAATTATTTTAGATAAATTTATCCTCAACTGACAAATGACAATTAATCACAAGATTTTAATCTTGTTTTAACCATTACAATCATATCACATTGTTGGTGTAAATAACTTTAATTTTTAACTTTTTTAGAACAAAAAATATATTCTACCAGAAAATGATCAATCAATAAAATAAAATGGAACAAATATCTCCCGGAAGGAGGATTTCAGAAAAGTATCATCATAAACAATAGCACCAGCCACTGCAATTATATCATCTATCATATCTAATCTTTTCATTTTTTACATTTTTGTTCAAACATTGCTTTTTCATTTTTATAATTATTTTTCACTTTATTTCCTTTCTTGTTCAATCTGCCAGACCCATTAATTTTATCTCATGCTTTTTTTCGTAGCAGTTTATGCTATTAGGACAGGTGTTAGCTATGTAAGGAGCATCTATAGACCAACCTAAAATTTGTTCCCAACAATTTTTAAAAGTTTTGGAAATTGAGATAGTCATCCATTACCGTTACACACCCCATGTTATTTTCTTTGTTATAAATACTCATCATGAATAGCTAACTTGTGTTCAAATAATCTTGAAATAAAACAAAAACTTCTATAACGTTTTATCCTAAATTAATTAAAACTAACACATTCAACTATTAAACTTAATGATTACAAACACATTAAAAAATCAAATGACTAATACTAAAATAAATATTTGATAATTTTGATACATAAAAAGTTAACGTGACTACACTCCAATTATTAAAATAAATATTTATGTCAAATTTAGTGTCATAAATTATTACCATGCGTTTGAAATTCTCTTCCCTAAATTACATAAAGTTAAATGTTAAAAATGAAAGAAAAAAAATTAGGATAAGTTAAGTTCATGAGCATATTATATTTTACAATAGAAAAAGAGGGAATCATTTCTTTAGAATAGGCCCCCCACCAAACTATATCATTGATTTCATATACACTCAACAATATATTTATGAAAATTAAAATATTGATTCTTTGCATAGTGTATTGATGTTTGAGAAGCTTTTTAAGAAATATAAGTTTAATTTTGATGGGTTGCTAACAAAATAGTTTTGAATTTTAGACTTATTGATCTTAAAAATTTAATTGAGAACATTATTAATTATTGACTCCAAAAAAAAAATCATTTTGTTTTGTTTAAATTTTTCCTAACAAAATCAACCAATCATAATTATATTTACATGAAAAAACCAGAACTGAAATTGAAATTGATTTACACAATTCATTTTAAACTAAAATGAATTTTATCAAACTCAATTATGAGAAAATCAAACCCATTATAATATTTTATTGATGCTTTATGCCTTTCACACATCTCATAAGTTTTAGTATTTAATTATGAGAAAAGCTAACATATTGAATTCAATAATATACCATACACTACAAAAAATTTGCCATATTATGACACTCACTTATAATGATGCCTTAATATTTATCACTAAATACTAATTATTTTACCTATAATTGTATGTCACATTTGTCATATTAAAGAGAGTAGTATGAAAATAGTAACAACACATTCGAATTTATTTAAAGTATGCATTTCTCAAACCAGTAAGAAAATTATTGCGAGGTTCGATAGCTGTTGTTGATTGTATCCAAGAGGTTCGGTAGAATTTTACAAACAAGTACACGTGAATACTTCTGCTGCCATTGAACAACCTGCGAACAACCTTTCCGACCACAAACGTGAAACCCACCATCATCGGTCACATTTAAATACCAACTCGTAAGAGAACATCAGGACCAAATATAATGAAAAAAATGAAAAATTAGGGCTAGGATTAGAATAAATAACATCAGGACCAAATATAATGAAAATATAAGTAAATCTATTCAAGTTATTTGATCAAATATAATGAACACAATGGCTTGATGGGATATACTTATAATTTAAACCACCATATCATCTTTTAGTTATTAATTTTTCAAAAATATTGGGCATCAATTACATTTTTTAATTTTAAATATTGGTAAAAAACACTTATTGGATAAAAATTTATTTCATACATTTTTAAGAGAATAATAAATATCATTCATTAAAAAATAAATTTATATTATGAAAATAATTTATATTATAAAAATAAATTTATATATCAAATATTTTGTTATATGAAGTTAATGATGTATTATATTTATAAGTTACTGATGTTATTTTAGTAATTGTTTTTATAACTATGAGGGTTGTAAACTAGTAGTTTATCTCTCAATTAATACTGCTTATAGTGGATTTCCTCCCTGGCTTGGTAGCCCCCAGAGTAGGTGTTGTTGTACACCGAACTGGATAAACAATTCCCTGTGTTCCTTAGTGTTATTGTTTACTTACTATTTAATTTAATAATATGTTAAGTAGTGGATCTCATAACATCCGATACGACATCGATCCTATGTTACTAGAATTTTCAATTGCATCAGAGCAGGCACCCTGCCTGTCTATTTCTGGGTGAGATCTAGGGACATTAAATTTTGGTACTATGGACAAGGATGAAGGATTTTGGAATAGACCACCCATTCTGGATGGATCTAACTATGACTACTGGAAACCTCGTATGGTTGCCTTCTTGAAATCTGTGGATAGGAAGGCTTGGATAGTTGTAAGAAAAGGATGGAAACATCCTGTGAAGAAAGAGAAAGATGGAACAACTGTGTTAATAATACCTGAAGAAGAATGGAGCAAGGATGAGGAAGAGTTGGCTCTGGGCAACTCTAAGGCTTTAAATGCATTGTTCAATGGAATAAATAGGAATATATTTAGACTTGTGAAGCACTGTGAACTGGCCAAAGAAGTTTGGGATACTATCAAAACAACCCATGAAGGTACTTCCAAAGTGAAGATGTCTAGACTTCAGATGTTTTCTACTAAGTTTAAGAATCTAAGGATGCAAGAGGATGAGACCATCGATGATTTCTACATGAATATTCTTAAGATTTCCAATACCTCGGGAGCCTTAGGAGAAAAAATGTCTGAAGAAAAGTTGGTGAGAAAGATCCTCAGATCACTGCCCAAGAGATTTGCTATGAAGGTTACTGCCATAGAAGAGGCTCAGGATATCAGCAAAATGAAGGTAGATGAACTCATTGGTTCCCTCCAAACATTTGAGATGGGTATGTGTGACAATGTTGAAAAGAAGAACAAGAGCATAGCTTTTGTATCAAACACTGAAGAGGACTCAGAAGAAAGCAATGGTGGAAGTGATGAAAATCTATCAGAAGCCATAACCATGCTTGGAAGACAATTCAGCAAATTTATAAAAAGAATAGATCAGAAGTCCATACCAAATGTCAAGAACATTCCCTTTGACAACAGCAGGATCTATGACTCTAGTAGAAGATCTAAATATGAAAAGAAGGCCAACCAAGGAAAAGGGATTCAGTGCCATGGATGTGAAGGCTATGGACACATTAGAGCTGAATGCCCCACTTACCTCAAGAAGCAAAAGAAAGGGCTATCTATCACTTGGTCTGATAGAGATTCTGAGAGTGAGTATGAAAAGGAATATGCAAAACATGTCACAACACTAACCAGTGTATGTGCATCTGATGATGGCTCTAGTGAAGATGAGCTGACATTTGATGAACTTGCAGCCTCATACAAAGAGCTGTGTGTTAGGAGTGCTGAAGTGTGTAAACAAGGGGAGAAGCAAAAAAAACTCATAAAGGAGTTGGAAGATGAGAAGAAAGAGCATCTTGCAACCATATACTTACTCAATGGTGAAATTAGCATGTTGAACTCCAAGCTTGATCAGATGTCAAAATCTATCAGAATGCTGAACAATGGAACTGACACCTTGGAAGAAATTCTACAGGTTGGACAGAAAGCAAGAGACATGTCTGAAATAGGATTTGTGGGTAAATCAGAATCCATTTTAGGGTTCAAGAGGTCAAAGCCTGAAGCTCACATGTCAAACTAGATGTCAAGACCAATGTCACAACATCATGGAAATAGGGGGATGAACCAGACAAAGAGGAAATTTCAAAGATGGAGATGTCACTACTTTGGAAGATTTTGACACATAAAACCATTTTGTTTTAGACTGTATGGTTATCCTAGTCACACACTTCAGGTCAAACCTAAGCAGAATGTTCTTGTCAAGAAACAACAATGGGTTGCTAAAGCTACTTCCTTAATAGCCCACACTTCTCTGAGGGTGTCAGCCAAAGAAGACTGGTACTTTGATAGTGGTTGCTCAAAGCACATGACTGGAATAAAGAACCTATTGGTAGATATCAAACCTCATTCCACTAGCTATGTGACCTTTGGTGATGGAGCAAAAGGAGAGATCAAAGGGGTTGGAAAACTATAATGTCCTAGAGTTCCAAAACTGGACAATGTTCTGCTGGTAAAAGGACTGACTGCAGATTTGATCAGCAACAATCAACTATGTGATCAAGGCTTCAATGTAAGATTTACCAAAGATTAATGTGTAGTCACAAATGGAGAAAACGAGGAAGTCATGAAGGGATTCAGATTTAAAGAAAACGGCTACTTGTGGGAGTCTAAAACCCCTAGTTATTCCTCTGTATGCTCTATGGCAAAAGAAGAAAAAGTGTCACACTGTGGCATCAAAAAATTGGACATCTACATCTAAGAGGGATGAAGAAGATCATATCCAAGGAGGCTGTGAGAGGAATCCCAATGCTGCAAATTGATGAGGGAAAAGTCTGTGGTGAATGTCAAGTTGGAAAGCAAACCTTGATGTCACATCCAAAGATTAGATATCTTACCACTTCCAATATTCTGGAATTATTGCACATGGATTTGATGGGACCAATGCAGGTAGAGAGTCTTGGTGGGAAGAAGTATGCTTATGTGGTGGTTGATGATTACTCTAGATACACCTGGATAAACTTCATCAGAGAAAAATCAAATGTGTTGGAGGTGTTCAAAGACCTATGTACAAGACTTCAAAGAGAGAAGGAAAGTGGTGTGATCAGAATCAGGAGTGATCATAGGAAGGAGTTTGAAAATGCCAAATTTGCTGAATTCTGCTCTTCTGAAGGAATCAGTCATGAATTTTCTTCACCTATCACTCCTCAGCAAAATGGAGTAGTGTAAAGGAAAAACATGACTATTCAAGAATCTGCTAGAGCTATGATCCATGCAAAGAAGCTACCTATATACTTTTGGGCTGAAGCAGTGAATACAGCTTGCTATGTTCATAACAGAGTCACATTGAGAAATGGAACTTCTTCCATACTATATGAAATATGGAAAGGAAAGAAACTTACTGTAAAGTACTTTCCTGTATTTGGAAGCAAGTGCTATATTTTGACAGATCGTGAACAAAGAAGGAAAATGGATCCCAAAAGTGATGAAAGTATATTCCTGGGATACTCTACAAACAGCAGAGCATATATAGTATTCAACTCCAGAACACAAGTCTTGATGGAATCCATTAATGTTATTGTTGATGACCAGCAAGAAGACTCCAATGTCACAGAGGATGTTGGAATATTCTTTGAAACTCAAACTGAAGGATCAGTCAAAATTGAAGACCTCAATGATACTCCTCCAAAATCTGAGTCTGAAGCACCCAACAAAGGACCTTCTATTAGAATTCAGAAAGATCATCCCAAAGAACTTATCATAGGAGATCCAAACAGTGGTATAATTACTAGATCTAGAGAGATCATATCAAACTCATGCTTTGTATCCAAAATTGAACCAAAAAAATATGAAGGAAGCTTTAAATGAGGAGTTTTGGATCAATGCCATGCAAGATGAACTGGAACAGTTAAGAACAAATGAAGTATGGGAATTGGTCCCAAGACCTGAAGGAATAAACATTATTGGTACCAAGTGGATATACAAGAACAAGTCTGATGAAAAGAGAGTTATAACTAGAAATAAAACAAGATGGAGGATCAAGGCTATACTCAAGTTGAAGGGGTTGATTTTGATGAAACTTTTGCAACTGTTGCAAGACTAGAGTCAATAAGACTGTTGTTAGGAGTAGCCTGCATCTTGAAGTTCAAATTATTCCAAATGGATGTAAAAAGTGCCTTCTTGAATGGATACTTGAATGAGGAAGTATATGTGGAACAACCTAAAGGGTTTGCTGATCCTAACCTTCCAAATCATGTATACAAGTTAAGAAAGGCCCTCTATGGACTAAAACAAGCTCCTAGAGCTTGGTATGAAAGATTGACTGAGTTCCTGACTATGAATGGCTACAAGAAATGAGGGATAGAAAAAAAACCTCTTTGTGAAGGATGAAGGTGGAAAAATCATGATTGCTCAGATATATATGGATGATATAGTTTTTGGTGGGATGTTAGAGAGAATGGTTAAACATTTTGTCAATCAGATGCAATCTGAGTTTAAGATGCGTCTTGTTGGAGAATTGACATATTTTCTTAGGCTGCAAGTTAAACAAATGGAAGACTCCATTTTCCTCTCTCAAAGCAAATATGTCAAGAATATTGTCAAAAAGTTTGGAATGGATAATTCTAGTCACAAAAGAACACATGCACCTACTCATCTAAATTTATCTAAAGATGAAGGTGGTACTAGTGTTGACCAAAGTCTGTATAGGAGTATGATAGGGAGCCTGCTGTATCTAACAGCTAGCAGACCTGATATTGCTTTTGTTGTTGGAGTATGTGCTAGATATCAAGCAGAACCCAAAGTGAGTCACATAAATCAAGTCAAAAGGATCCTCAAATATGTGAATGGGACTTGTGATTATGGTATGCTATATTCTCATGGGTGTGATCCTATCCTATCTTGGTATTGTGATACTGATTGGGCTGGAAGTGTTGATGATAGAAAAAGCACATCTGGAGGATGTTTATTCTTAGGAAACAATCTCATATCATGGTTCAGCAAGAAGCAAAACTGTGCCTCATTATCTACTGCTGAAGCTGAGTACATAGAAGCTGGTAGTAGTTGTTCCCAACTGGTTTGGATGAAGCAAATGTTGACTGAATACAATGTCACACAGAATGTCATGACATTGTACTGTGACAATCTTAGTGCCATAAACATATCCAAGAATCCTATTCAACATATCAGAACCAAACATATTGATATTAGACATCACTTCATAAGAGAACTAGTAGAAGACAAAGTGATTAGCTTAGAACATGTGTCCACTGAATTACAACTAGCTGACATTTTCACAAAGGTTCTTGATGCTACTCAATTGGAAAACTTGAGGGGCAAGTTAGGAATATGTCTCGATGAGGAATTATATCAATTAATTTTATTAAGGGAAAATTACTTGGACAATTTAAATGACTCATATTTGAAGTGGCCGCTGATTGGGCAAAACCTTAAGTTCCCTCCTCTTTTGCAATCATATCAAACTTACCTCTCCTTACACTCTCTCACTATCAAGGACCCACTGAATTGTTTCATCTTCCTCACTCTCAACTACTCCCAAAGAACAAATTCTTCCTTCCTCTTAAAGCTCTCAAAAATGTCTCAATCATCAGAATCTTCCTCTCATAAGAAGATGTCCCCCATCGCTTCTCCTGAATCCGTTCCAAGAACTGAACCTATCAACCCTAATGAAGTTCTTGATGTTGCTCCTTTGAAGATGGTGACTGCTGACGATCTTTCCGTGAAGAAAACTCGTATCCCACATGCAAGAAGACCCAAAGAAATTATTTGTGGTGAGGTCTCTAACCCTCCATCTTCTACTGCTCATGAAGACCTAACTAAGAAAGGATCGGAGTATGTCCACAATGCCATTGTTAAAATTGTTACAATGATCTTGAATGAAAAACATAAGGTTCCTGGGATATCAGTCCCTCTGCAATCTGGGATTTCTGAGCCCCTCAGAACCCTGAACCCAATGCTGGACCTAGGGAATATATCATAGGGAAATCCACTAATGATGATGATGACCACTTGTCTAGTGGTGATACCCACATGGTTGATGATGATGAACACACTCCTGATGGTGATGAGCAAATGGCTGAGGAGGAAGAGAATGATGATGATGCTCAAAAAGATGATGATAATGCTAATGTTACTCAGGATGTCAATGACAATACTGAGGCTGAACCTGAAGCTGCTATAGGTACAAATGTTGTTAATCTTGATGATATGTCTGATAGTGATCTGGTTGCTAATTTGAAGCCTAGCATAGCAAAATGTCTCATGACAAGGAATGGGAAGAAGGCTGTTGATCAAAGTCCTCCCAAGAGGAGGGTTGTTCTTAAAAGCACCTCTACTGGTCCTATCAAGAACAAAGCAATTTCAAAGAGCACTTCTACAGGTCCCATTAAAAGTAAAGTTGTATATAAAAGTGCTTTTGTTGGCCCCACCAAATCTTGGAGCAAGGTCGTCCCCAAGAAAAGGAAGGCTAAAGTCATTACTGGTTCTGATTCAGATGTTGCTGCAATGTCCAAGACATCCCTTTAAGGAAGAAGCCAACAACTAGCAAGCTTGCTGCTAATGTGCCTCAGGTACCCATAGATAATATCTCCTTTCATTATCCATCTAGTGTCAACTGGTGGAAATATGTATATCAGAAGAGGTTGGCCTTGGAAAGGGAGTTGGCTCAGAATGCTCTTGAGAATAAGGAAATCATGGACCTGATTCATGAAGCAGGACTAATGAAAAATGTTACTCATTTCTCTAAGTGTTATGAAATGCTTGTGAAGGAGTTCATTGTGAATCTATGAGAAGACTGTGCTGATAGAAAGTCAAAGGAATTTAGGAAAGTGTATTTGAGAGGGAAGTGTGTCACCTTCTCCTCAACTATTATCAACAATTTTCTGGGGAGATTTGAAGAAGCTCAACCTGAGCTGGAGGTATCTGACAACAAGGTGTGTCAAGTGATCACTGTAAACTAAGTTAAAAGCTGGCCCCTGAAAGGAAAACTTTCTGCAAGCAAGCTCAACATAAAGTATGCCATGCTGCACAAGATTGGAGCTGCAAATTGGGTGCCAACAAACCACAAATCAATTGTTGCTACTGTCCTGGGAAAGTTTATATATGATGTTGGAACCAAAACAAAATTTGATTATGGTTCCTACATCTTTGATCAAACAATGAAGCATGCAGGATGTTTCAGTGTGAAAGGTCCTATTGCCTTCCCCTCTCTTATATGTGGTATCATTTTGAACTAGTATCCTAGTATCCTAAGTGAAAATGACTCTGTTTGCAAGAGAGAAAGTAGCATGTCTTTTAACTACAAGATGTTTCAAGGAACTCATGTTTTCGACATTGTCAGGACTTCTGCTGAGACACCCAAGGGAAGCTCAAATGCAAGTAAAGCTGAAGTAATTACAATGCTCTAGGAAACATGCAAGGAAATGGAAACAAGGAAGCTAACCCTTGAGAAGCTAATCTGCTCCTTGGAAATGGAAGAGGATGCTGACTTTGCTGCTGGTGCTGAAGAAGAACAGGATGGGGTTGGTAATGAAAAGGAAGCTGGATCAGATGAAGAAGTTGAAGCATATACCAGTTCAGATGATGTTGCTGATGAAGAAGCTGATGGTGATGGCTCCAGTGGCTCTGAGTCTGATGACTAGAGCATTAATTGTGAATTTTACTGTTTTCTTTTAATTTTCGATCATGGTCTGTACCTAATCAGAATATCTTAGTTTCTTTGGCAACTTTTATGGCCAAAAAGGGGGAGAAGTATGTCACCCCATAACAGATATGTGTGTGAACAACTAATTATATTCTATGTTGATGAAGTTGTATGAAGTCTTTCTGAAGTATGTCTGGTGTGGTAGTGTAGCTATTTTTGTTGTGTGATGCTTGTGTAGCTAGAAGAGATAGTAGTGTAGTTGTTTCTGATGTGATAGTGTATTAGCTATTTTGCATGACGATTGGATGTATGATGTGTATTTGTCCGCTGAATGTGATCTCTGATAAGGTGACAAGTTATTTTAGCCAAAAAATTTCCAAAAGGGGAGTTTCTAGATGATTTTGATTGGCTGCATTTTGTTGTAAAATATATTTTTGTGTTTAGATGTCTTGACTGATGTCATGACATGCATTTGTAGTATTCTGCAGGATATGTATGGTTTGCTAATACAAAGTTTATTGGATGTCAAGCTGAATGTTGTGACATCAAGATCTGACATCATGGACTGTTATGTGTTATGTTATGTTTCCTTAATAATCTCAGGCTATATTTTAAGAAACTATCTATTCAGTGTTGTTTATGAAAGACCACGCTTATGGCCTATATTTTAGCACCCTGGTATGTGAAAATTAGGTTAACTTGGTTAACCCTAATTTGTGTTTGAGAGGCCCAAGGCCCATGTTCTGTCTATAAGAAGATTAGTAATCCTACTTGAAGAAGCAAAGATTTTCACGTGAAGAATTCAGTGTGCTGTATTATGTGCGTTAGGGTTTATTGTTCTTAGTCTTCTATTGTGAGCCAAGAAATTGTCACTTTGATAATTGTATTGGAGTAGGGCGTTTTTGAATTGTAATTTGTTGTGTCACTCTAAGCTTTTAAGCACGAGTGCTGTGTCTCTTGATTGAAGCTTTTAAGCAAGATCAAGATTTGTTTGAGGTGTGTCTTCAAGTTGAATTTATTTCTGTTTCTTTGTTTGTTATCACTGTTGTGATTGAGGGTGAGTGAGTAGGAACTCAGGTCTAGTATTAGATTGAGATTGCAATGGGTAGTTTTTAAGTGAGGGGTTTAAACAGGTAGTTTAGCTTAGAATTAATACTGCTTATAGTGGATTTCCTCCCTGGCTTTGTAGCCCCTAGAGTAGGTGTTGTTGTACACCGAACTGGGTTAGCAAATCCCTGTGTTCCTTACTATTATTGTTTACTTACTATTTAATTTGTTAATCTGTTCAGTAGTGGATGCCATAACATCCGATGCGACATCGATCCTATGTTACGAGAATTTTCAATATGGAAATATTATTTTGTATTATCTAATTAACCAACTGACATGTAAAGATTCCATTGTGTCTGTCATTGCATGAAAACAAGACTCAACTGTCGTTCATTTCGAAAATGTTACTACAACGAGTGCACATGAAACTACATTTAATTGACTTAAATTGATGAGTTTTTCACATAATTTCAACATGAGTGGGCTAAACAATCATGCAACATGCTTGAAATGACGCATTGGCGGTGGATTTTTAATTTTCCATCTAGTAATAAGTAATTATGACATTCGCGTGAAAATTTGCAATACTCATAGAACTAAATACTTTAAAAACAGTTACATTGATGATTGTTCAACTGAGAATTTTACAGAGTGCTTGTAGATAAATGTATTCAAACCGATGAAGAAACTATTCATCTTACATTAAAATTTCTCAAACATCTAAGTTGCAACAACATACAACAGGTGAACATGAACCACCTTTTGCCTGACCCAAGTCTGCTTGACAATAATGGTTACACCGTGCTGGCTCAGTTGGACAAAAATTTGTAATAAAACATAATTTTTTCCCGGAATCACTTTCTCCTGAAACAATCATTTAAACTCCACAAGAAATAATAAATGAAATTGTCAACTTCTAACTTTTCAAATATCTTGTATTTCATAAAATTATTTATTCTTAAACACAACATATGTCTTTTAATATATCCGATAGTATCCTATCATCCAATTGCTTTTATTAAAAACATAAAATGAAGCAATGAAAATTGAGTTATAGATATAGATTATCATCTGAAGCAATGCAAATAATAAAAAATGCTAAAAGGAGAGTCTTGTAGAAAGCCATTTTATTTTTAAATGTGGAAATAAGCTTCTTGCAATGGCCCTATTTATAATGAGGGAGTTAAATTAGAACATTAGGAAATACTGAGCAAATTTGAGACAATCATTACTGGTGAAGAAAAGCATAAAATAGCTTACACAAAGAAGAGCTAAAATAGAGAGACGTATAAACTCCAATTTAGTTGTGAAGTTGTAGAAACTCAGTGAGTGTGTATGAGTCTTAGAGACCTAACTACACTGCCATATATACTGTAAATTTGATGGGCATCGCAATATTAAAATGCAATAGTGAAATATTAAAAAATAAAACAGTTCTATAATATTTAAGTTTTTTTTCTATCAATAAAATTATTTCAGATAAATTTATCCTCAACCGACAAATGACAATTAATCACAAGATTTTAATCTTATTTTAACCATTACAATCCTATCACATTGTCGGTGTATATAACTTTTATTTTTAACCTTTTTAGAACAAAAAATATATTCTACCAGAAAATGATAAATCAATAAAATAAAATGGAACAAATATCTCCTGGAAGGAGGATTTCAGAAAAGTATTTTCATAAATAGTAGCACCAGCCGCTGTGTAATACGATGAACTGACTTTTTATCGAAATGTCGCGGTAAGCAAGAGTCGCCACTAACTTTTATTTTATCCAAATATTCAGAAAGGCTAAAAGAACAGAAAAACCCTTTTTTAAAGAAACAAGGTTCGGGGGGTAATTTATGCAAAGGGAAGGTGTAAGGCACCCTTTTCATCAATGGTTATCCATGGGCTCTTAATTGCTTTGCTCGTTTTGAAAAGAAATGTAGAAGAAGAAACAAGGACTTTGGCTCGTAAATGAGCGTAGCCTTGAGAGTGTTTAGAAAATAGAGTAGAAAAAGATTTTCAGAGCAAGGCAATTAGGAGCAATTACCTGGTTAGATGAAAAATGCTCTTTAGCCTTTCAGGGTGAAAGGGTCTATCCACGCCATAAGAAGGCAGGAAGTCTTTCGTTTGGATGTTAACGGGTCATCGAGTTATCGTTCGCCATAAGACTGTCCCATGCCATAGAGGGGCAGGTGTGGTGTCGTTTTCTTTTACCTCCCCGTTTCACTTGGGAGGACGGCACGCTAGACCCTTCACGCGAAATTTGGAAGGAGAATGCGCCCGTGGTGGGATGAATTTTATTTCAGTTCTTCCTACGATATCACACGAACTTTCTTATTTGTCCTACGAGTAGGAAAGGGGAAAAAAGATCTCAACTAAACCCTAGGAGTTTGCTAAGTGTGGGGATTTCACCTAGACTAGAAATTCTGGAGTCCGGGAGGTCGGTTATACATAGGGAAGTGTTTAAACACCCTACATATCTGTAGTACTCTACAGGAACCTTCTCTGTGTCATTGTGATTGTGTTTGCTGCTAATGATTGGGAAAGTTTCTCCTTTGTGTTAGGAGAAGGAATTGATTTGATTTGAAAAGACAGACAGACAGACAGACTGACTATTTTTGGTATTTTATTAGCTCGCTGAGATTCCTTGTGAACCTCATGCCTACATATCCCTAGTGGAAGTCAGAGCTTAATGTAGTTCGGGGAACTAACTAGGGAAAATAATTGTTTTTTGGGTGCCTTGCTTGAAGCTCAAGGTTGAAGCTTGGAATTAAATCTCTGTTTACAGTAAAGAGACCTAAAATCATCTCTACAGAGAGGTATTTGTACTATTCTACCACAAACATTTTGAAAGAGTGACAGAATAACTGAATTCATTTCATTCAAGAGGGGGACCTTACTTGTGTGTGCAAGTATGCCAGTCAGATGCCTCTTAAATGAAAGAAAGATGCTCGTCCAAATTAGGGAAAGTGTACAAGTCTGGGGATGTGCCAGAGCATGTCTTTCAGAGTCCTAAATGGGAGACTTTGATTGAATTTGAAATTGAAATGTTTGTTTGTTTGAATGTGGTAGAGTAGTAAAAATATCTCTCTATGGAGATAAGCTATGTCTATCTACTGTATAAAAGATTTGAATTTAGCTGGCTTGTATGAGGCCCAAGCTTGAGGCTTTTTGATTGATTAATTAATATTATTGACTCTGGGAGATGACTCCATTGAGGATTAATTACAGGGTATTTTAGTGTTCTATATAAAGCCCAGAATTGAGGCTGACTCTATTTGGAGAGTGTTTATTTGATGGATTTTATTTGGTGTTCTGTACAAAGCCCAGAATTGAGGCTGACTCTACTGAGGGAGACTCTATTTATGTGCCTTGTACAAAGCCCAAGGTTGTGGCTGACTCTAGCTATGGAAAACATTATTTTCTGACTTGTACAAAGCCCAAGATTGTGGCGGACTCTTAAATGAATGAATTGAGTATGGATGACTATATGGGGAAAGATCCTAAGTGTTAGGAATCTTTGACACATGAAAGTATGGTTTATCTGCCTTGTACAAAGCCCAAGGTTGTGGCTACTGAATGATGAAGAACTCACTGGGGAGACTCTATTATCTGCCTTGTACAATGCCCAAGGTTGAGGCTGACTCTTGACAGGGGAGTTTTATTGTTTGGTGCCTTGTATGAAGCCCAAGGTTGAGGCTAACTGTTTTTGTTGGTTTTAACTCTAATGGAGATTAAAAAGACTGTTTTTCTTTGGAAGCTAACCCTTTCCAGGGATTTTGACTCAGCTGGTGAATTTGTTTATTAAAAGACTGACTTTTATCATGTTTTTGGAGGCTGACCCTTTCCAGGGGTTTTGACTCTTTTGGGGAAATTATCTCCTAAGAGAAATGAATCTTTATTTTTTTTGAATTTTTATTAATTGACTTTGGAGGCTAACCCTTTCCAGGGGTTTTATTGAAATGAAGGAATGTGTGGAAGCTAACCCTTTCCAGGGATTTTATTTTAGACAGATGTTGGAGGCTAACCCTTTCCAGGGGTTTGACATTTTAGACAGATGTTTGGAGGCTAACCCTTTCCAGGGGTTTGAAATGAATGGCAGAAAGATTATCTAGTGGAGACTTCTTGTTTAAAGCCCAAGATGAAGGCTGACTCAATGCTGAGGATGATCAAACATGGATCCTAGACTCTGCTAAGGAAGATTGATGAAGATAAGGGTGACAGAGACTATCCATGTATCTCATTCCAAAAGGTGTACTCAATGCAAAATTGAGACAAACTTAGCTTGTTTAAAGTCTGGTTTAAAATGGAAGAAACTCACCAGGGTAGGCTAAAAGGTGACTAAAGACCTGTTCCTATGTTTATAAGAAACCTGATGGGTCCTTGTATACAAGCTCAAGAGGAAGCTGGAAATGCTTTTAAGAAGCCTGTGGGTCCTTGTACAAAGCCCAAGAGGAGGCTAATCGAGGGTCATCGAGGGTCCTTGTTATAGCACAAGAGAAAGCTATGTAGTTTTGAACTTATTTTGGCTCTAAGCAAATGGGTAAGAGGTTTCACCGGGAATAATTCCTCTTTGGGTGGATGTGTCCTATTATTTGGATTCTAAGGTTTTTACCAAGATGTTTCACCGGGAATAATTCATCTTGGGGGTTTGAACTACAGATCTCTAATTAGGAAAGAGCCTTCACCGGGAAGACATTCTCAATCCTAGGTCATATTCCTATAATATATATATAGTTTAACTGTCCTAAGGTTTATACTCAAACGTAGTTCTAAACAAATATATGTACAGTTTATATTTGACAGTAATTTAAATAAAGACTGTAAATTGAAAGCTTGTAAAGCCTAACCTGGATGGAGTGGAGGCCTTTGAAGAAGTATGTACAGAGCCTTACCAGTAATTGATGGATAACAGTTGAATATATAGGATAAATAGTTAATGGTTATTGAAAAAACAGAAGAAGTGAAGATGGACAAAGGTCACATAGGTATCTGAAGAGTTTCACCGGGAATAATGCCCTTCAAATACCAGAAGAATGTTTTGAAAACAGAAAGAAGATTTTGAAAATACAGTTTTGAAAACAAGCTAAGAAGAGAAGGTTTTTGGGACTTACACTCTATTAGAGGCCCAGTACTTTACAGTACTGGTGTAAAAGCAATTTGAAAATGATTTGGAATGATACAAGGTTTTGTTGTTTGAAAACCCTAATCATCCGTTTAATTAGAGATTGAAAACAGTTTTGAATATTGACAAAAGTCAACTTAATCAAAGTAAAAATAAAGATTTTTACTTAATTAAGACCTAAACAATTAGGGTTTTATCATAAACTTTATTTACAAAATGATTAGGTTGAAACAAAGTGAATATATGTATTTAAAGTATTTAAGAAAACACTTAAAACATACTATTTTAAACCTAATAAAAATATATGAAATAAATAATATTTTTATGATTTTTTTATTTATTCACAAAATAGGTATATTAAATGATAAGTGTGTGAAAAATGAAGTGAAAATAAATTAATTTGATAAGTTAAATAAATATGTGAAGTTTTGTGAGAAAATGAAAGAAATTGTGTGTAAAAAAATAGTTTTGGCCCTTGGAGGGTTTGAACCCACGCCCTCTAGGCCACACACTCAAAACAAACACCACTGAGCCAACGCGCGTGTGGTGATAGTGACTTGCCTTCATTTGGTTATGTTTTAAAACAAGTTGCAAATCCTTGAAAAATAAAAGAATCAAAAAGTCTGGGGCGAGGGGGATTCGAACCCCAGACTTGAGGCATGATGATACTAAGGGCGTATGGAAGGCCACTAGGGCAAGTTTGTTCAGTCGTTAAGGGAATGCCTATCATTAAAAATAAAACAAACTTTGCTCAGAGATTTGAAAAATGGCGCCACCCTCCATCTTCGTCTTCAACCTCAAGCTCCATCAATTCAAATTTCTGAACTCTCTCAACTCTCAACCATTTGCAATGATGTAAACATGAAACTTGCTCTAAATTCACTCACGATTCTCTGAAAATGGAGATCGTGAGGATGATAGAGAGCACCTGGGCTTGAATGAATGATCTCAATAGCTTCCCTGAGACTCAATGGTGCTAACTGAATGCTTATTGGAGCTTGAATCCTTCTGAGTTGTTCTATGGACCTCCCTCGATTTCAGCTTCAAGTGAACATGGAGGTTGTTTGAATTTGGAGTTACAGATGAGCTGCAGCCATCTGGTTAGCTTCACTATGACCTGAGGAGTGTGCCTGGATGATTGGCTTGGCTCAGAACCTCCTGAATCACTCCATGGACCTCCAACTGCAAATGCTCCAAAGTGAGAGCAACAATGGTGTTCCTCCACTTACAGAAGTGATCCAGGTGCTTGGATCACCTCAAATGACCTCCCTTGAGATGTTAGAATGCTTACTTTCCAAAGATGAGCTCTGGTTTGAAGAAAACGATTCTTCTTGCCAAAGAACTTTGAAAAACAATAAGCATGAGAAGAGAAAGAGAAAGCAAGGAATTGAGTTGCTTTGGTGTGTTTTTGAATGAGGAATGCATCTGTATTTATAGGCAAATGGATCAGTATAGCTGCAGAGGAGTGAGCTTCCTTAGTGAAGTTGATTTGCTTTCTTAGCCATGAAGGAATTCAAAGAATATTCCAAGTGCAATGATGAGCTCTTTGATACCACTCCCTAGCCATCGGTTTTGCTTGATCTTAGGGGACCAAATGGCTGCAGAAATGAGCTCCAATTGGTTGGGAGAAGATTCCTTTGATGAATCACCAATTTGCCATAAATTCAAAAATGCAATCATTACATAATCACATGCCTTTGTTTTTGGGAATCTTCTCTAATCCTTATGCAATGATGGAAATTGATGTATGGTATGGTTTCAGATGCATTAGAGGTCGTGTAGCATCACTTAGTGAAGCAAAATGCACAAAATTGCAAAGTTCCAAATTGTACATGACCTATAATTTTACTTCATGAAGCCAACTTTGAACAAGCATAACTCCTAGCTCAAATTGAATTTGGAGAAGGTTGAACACAATTTGGAAAGCCCTAAACATCTACTTCAAATCATTAGTTTGGAGTTTCTTCAGAATCCTTTGGGAAATTTGTGAAAAATGAGCCCAAAGTTGGATAAAAACTAGGTTAAAACACTTAGAAAAATTTCTAAGTGTTTATGACCTAAACTTCAAAATTTCCAAAACTTCATAAATGATTGATCTTTTGAAAAAAGTTCCTTTGTAAGATGTTGTTTTATTTTGCAAGATCTACAACTTTCATGTTGGAAGTTTTTTGAGTTGTGTAGGTGAAATTTTGAGTTCTTACCATGCCTTCAAAAACCCTAATTCCCGACTTTTTGCTCCTTGGTGAATTTCTTTGAATTTCTTTGGTCAAATGACTTTAATATCCATATATTGATGATATTGATCTTTGAAAGTCATTTTTTGACCAAAAACCTTAAAAGTCAATGATGATCCTTCACAGTTGACTTTTCCCTGACAAAGTGAATTTTTGGGCTTTTGTGTAGAAACAAGATCTTTTCCTCAAAGGATGATGTAAATGGATTATATTGAGGTAGTAGAGATTCTTGAATCATGTCTTGAGTTTTGGATTCATGCCCTGATTAAAAGTCAACTATCTTGGTGAATTAGGTCAAAACCCTAATTTGTCGACCATGTGAAAATAATGACTGTAGACTTTGAATTGAAGTGTGATGTCCAGTAGATCTTGTAATATGAGTTATTTGAAGATGATTGATGTCTTTGAATGGTTCCCTGAGGCTTTTTAGGGTTTCCCAAAAGTGATCCCTGATTTTAGTCCTTGATAGGCTCAAAACCCTAGTCTGGTGACCTGAGTAAACCTGTACTCATATGACTGGATGTCTAATCAATCATAGATGAGAAAAGTGAAGTCTTTGAGCCTCATGATTGTATTAGGGACTAATCCTTGTATTGATTGATCCTTTGCCTGAGCTTTCTTGTCTTTGAGCATCCTCGATTGGATACCAGATGGAGAAGTGACTGCTCTGGGAACTTGTCTTGACCTGATGAAAAATCCTGAAGATATGCCATCTCAGGGGGGTCAAAAATTAGGGTATGACAGATGCCCCTATTTAAGTTTCTTTTATCTGGAGGGAGAGAGATTGATATCTCGATCTCTCCTGCGTAAAAGAGACTTAAATATCAAAGAATGCCCGAATTTTGGGCGCTCCTGAGATGTTGTAACTGACATAGTCTTTGCATGACTTGATCCCGTTGTCGCGCTTGGCGGGGGATGAGGAGACAAACTCCTGCAGAAATACTTGATGTGGATTCTGGTGAATGGATGGCAATGTTGGATGCGCAATCCATCTTCTTTAACTAAGTGTTGATACTTAGAAAAAGGTAAACAACCTCTTCTCGTTTCGGATGTCCATATCTCGAAACTGGTCTCGGTTGTGTTTGGACAATATCTCATATAAAGAGAAAATTTCCAACGGTTTGTTTCCTCATCAAACTTCTCATCAGCGCTTGGAGACGAGACGCCATTTGATGGTAAATAAAGAAACTTCAAAGGTTTGTTTCCTCGTCAAACTTCTTATCAGCGCTTGGAGATAAGATGCCATTTGACGGCTGTAAAGAAACTTCAAAGGTTTGTTTCCTCGTCAAACTTCTTATCAGCGCTTGGAGATAAGATGCCATTTGACGGCTGTAAAGAAACTTCAAAGGTTTGTTTCCTCATCAAACTTCTTACCAGCGCTTGGAGGTAAGATGCCATTTGACGGCTGTAAAGAAACTTCACCATCTTCCCTTTTGACTTGACGTCTTTGAAAGAATGTCATATGGCCTCATGATCTTTTGAGGGGCTAATGACTTTGTTTGAAGGCGGACGAACTGTTTTCGGGGTGAAGACTGCCATTCGTCGACTGATGCCTGGGGAATCAACGAATTGTTTTCCTAAGAGGAAAACTGCCATTCATCGACTCTGTGGGGAGTTAAACATCCCAGAAACAGACAAACTGTTCGAAGAAACTGCCATTTGTCGATCTCTTGAGTATTTAACAGACAAACTGTCTTTTCTTGGGAAAAGACTGCCATTTGCCAATTGCTAGGGGAGCAAACTGTCTTCTACTGGGAGAGACTGCCATTTGTCGACCCTGTCATGAAAGAAAGTGAGCAAACTGTCTTCTGCTGAAAGAGACTGCCATTTGCTGACTTTGTTGTGATAGAAAGTGAGCAAACTGTCTTCTGCTGAAAGAGACTGCCATTTGCTGACTCTGTTATGATAGAAAGTGAGCAAACTGTCTTCTGCTGAAAGAGACTTCCATTTGCTGACTCTGTTATGATAGAAAGTGAGCAAACTGTCTTCTGCTGAAAGAGACTGCCATTTGCTGACTTTGTTGGGGGATCTGAACTATCTTCTGGACGAAGACTATCATTCACTGACTCCGCTGGGGATCGTGAACTATCTTCCTGGATGAAGACTACCATTCACTGACTCCGCTGGGGAATTATTTGTCGATCTGCTGGGAGATTCTGAAATTTTCTTTAACAAAAAAGTGGCATCTCTCGACCTTGCTGGGGAAATACCAAACCTCTAGGTAATTCCAAAATATGAAGCAGACTATCTTATCTGAAGAAGACTGTCGAATGTCGCTCTGCAGGAGATTCTCGGCTGAGGAATTCCAAAAGTGAACAAACTATTTCCTTGAGGGAGACAAACATTTGTTGACTTGCTTGGGGAGATCCTTGTATATGAACTGTTGTCTCGAAGGAAAAAGTTTCTCTGGAACTCGCAGGGGAAACTTGAGTTCATGCCTCAATGACTTAGGCATTCACAGGATCAAAGCCTGATTCGGCTATGCAATTATGATGTAATGTATGCATGAATATTATGACAATGATAAAATGTAAAGTGAATGTGAATAGAATCGTCGCAGATGTAAAATCCTATGATACGACCTGAATTCTTGTGGATCAGAAGATGTCCTCTTCTTGGAGTTCGAACTCTGTTGGGAATGTCTGGTTATCAGTTGTCCGCTGTCCGAAGTGAGTAATATGAACTGAAGTAAAGATCCGTCATCGGGAGATGTTCGCAAAGCGACCTCATGGGGAAAACTTGGTTCCCGGAGTCTCAACCGTTCTCGGAGCAACTGTTTGCATTCTTCCTATTGTTTGTAAACCTTAGAAAGAAATTTCACCTTTATTTTTTGCAAGTAAATTCATTTTTATTTTATGAAAACATTTGTTTCAAGAAATTGACTGTTTAAACTTAAAATGCATTCCAAGAAACTGAATAAGACTAGATTGCAAAGGAAAAGCACAAGGCTCAAATTATTATATATGGAATGGTAATCAGCCAAATGCTTGATTCCATGGAGTATTTACAAAGTTGGAAATTGGTAATTTTCGGGAAAAGGGCTACGATGAAACGTGACGACCGTTATCTCTCCCTTCCACTCCGAGTTGCGCTGTATTCGTGCTTCGTAGAAGATGACCTACTGCTGATGAACACTCCGCTATGGATTTTGAATGATCAAGTTTGTCCTGAACACAGTTACTTGCCATATATCCCTAACTTTTGCGTAAACTACCCCTTTCGGGTTTTAAGTCTACCGGGATTGATTATTTTATTTTTTTATGTCTCTAATTTTTGCCTGAATCGCCCTTTCGGGTTTTTGATTCACCGAGACGCTCTTTTTTGCCTAAGTCGCTCTTTGCGAGTTTTCAACTTAGCGAGCTGTTCTTTTGATTATTTAGGCGAAGTATTTCTTGACTGCGTCGACGTTCACAGGACGGGTGAATTCTTCTCCATCCATAGTCGTGAGTATTAAGGCTCCTCCTGAGAAAGCTCTCTTGACCACGTAGGGGCCGTCATAATTGGGAGTCCATTTCCCTCTCGAATCTGTGAGAAAAGATTGAATCTTTTTGAGTACAAGGTCGCCTTCTTTGATTGTGCGAGGTCGAACCTTTTTGTCAAAAGCTTTCTTCATTCTTTGTTGATATAGCTGTCCGTGGCATAAAGCTGTCATGCGCTTTTCTTCGATTAAGTTCAATTCATTGAATCTGCTTTGACACCACTCGGCTTCTGTTAATTTTGTCTCCATCAAAACTTTCATTGATGGAATCTCAACCTCTATAGGTAGGACTGCCTCCATGCCATATACAAGGGAGAAAGGAGTTGCTCCAGTCGAAGTACGTACTGATGTACGGTAACCATGAAGAGCATACGGGAGCATTTCATGCCAATCTTTGTAAGTAATGACCATCTTCTGAATGATTTTCTTGATGTTTTTGTTAGCTGCTTCTACAGCTCCATTCATCTTTGGTCTGTAAGGAGATGAGTTGTGATGTTCGATCTTGAATTCTTCACAAAGTTCCTTCATCATTTTGTTATTCAAATTTGACCCATTGTCAGTGATTATCTTGCTAGGAATGCCGTAGCGACAGATGATGTGATTCTTGATAAACCTGACGACAACTTGTCTTGTAACGTTTGCATATGAAGCTGCTTCAACCCATTTGGTAAAATAGTCTATGGCTACCAAGATGAAGCGATGTCCGTTGGACGCTTTTGGTTCGATCATTCCAATCATGTCGATTCCCCACATGGAGAAAGGCCAAGGGGAGGAGAGTATGTTGAGAAGAGATGGTGGCACATGAATTCTATCGGCGTAGATCTGGCATTTGTGACACCTCTTTGCGTACTGGAAGCAATCTGACTCCATCGTCAGCCAATAATATCCTGCTCTCAGTATTTTCCTTGTCATGGTATGTCCATTGGTGTGAGTACCAAAGGAACCTTCATGTATTTCTCTCATGAGTATTTCTGCTTCTTTTCTGTCAACGCATCTGAGCAGAACCATGTCGAAGTTTCTCTTGTACAGAACATCTTCATTCAAGAAGAACCTACAAGCTAACTTTCTCAAAGTCTTTCTATCTTTCTTTGATGCCCTAAGAGGGTACTCTTGCTTTTGAAGAAAGTTCTTGATATCGTGATACCACGGTTTGTCGTCGATGATTGCTTCTACTGTGAACACATGAGCGGGCCTATCCAGGCGCATAACATCGATCCGAGGAATGTCATTCCAATGATTTATCCTAATCATGGAAGAGAGTGTGGCTAATGCATCAGCCAAATTGTTTTCTTCACGAGGAATGTGATGAAAATCTACCCTGTCGAAGAATGGTAACAATCTTCTTGCGTAGTCTTTGTAAGGGATTAGCCCTGGTTGGCGTGTTTCCCATTCTCCTTTGATTTGATTGATGACCAAAGCAGAATCTCCGTATACATCCAAGTGTTTGATTCTTAGATCCATGGCTTCTTCGAGACCCATGATGCAAGCTTCATATTCGGCCTCATTGTTTGTGCATTTGAAAGTTAATCTGGCAGTAAATGGAATATGGGTACCCTGAGGTGTAACAATGATTGCCCCAATTCCTCGTCCATAAGCATTGACAGCTCCGTCAAAGACTAAGCCCCACTGGGATCCTATCTCAGGTCCTTCGTCTGGTAGTGGCTCGTCGCAATCTTTCATCTTGAGGTACATGACGTCCTCGTCCGGAAAGTCAAAACTGGTTGATTCATGACCATTGAGTGGGTGGTGAGCCAGGTGCTCAGCTAGAATGCTTCCTTTCACGGCTTTCTGTGCGTGATACTCAATGTCATATTCTGATAACAACATCTGCCAACGGGCAATTCTCCCAGTTAAAGCAGGCTTCTCAAATATGTACTTGATTGGATCCATATGAGAGATCAAGTAAGTAGTATGTCGAATCATGTACTGGCGGAGACGCTTGGCGGCCCAGGCCAAAGCACAACACGTCTTCTCGAGCATGGAGTAGCGGGATTCACAGTCAGTGAATTTCTTGCTCAGGTAGTAAATGGCATGCTCTTTGCTCTTTGTCCTGTCTTGCTGTCCAAGGACACAACCCATGGAGTCTTCTAAGACGGTTAAGTACATTATCAAAGGTCTTCCTTCCACTGGAGGAGATAAGATGGGTGGTTCGAGCAGATATTCCTTAATGCTGTCGAACGCTTTCTGACAATCGTCTGTCCAGACGCAATTTTGATTTTTCCGTAGAAGTTTGAAAATAGGAGCGCAAGTTGCAGTCATGAGATATATGAATCTCGAGATGTAATTCAGACGTCCAAGAAATCCTCTAACTTGTTTCTCGGTTCTGGGCGAAGGCATTTCTTGAATTGCCTTGACTTTGTCTGGATCTACTTCAATTCCTCGTTTGCTGACAATGAAACCAAGGAGTTTTCCTGAATAGACACCAAAGGTGCACTTGTTGGGGTTCAGGCGAAGCTGAAACTTCCGTAAGCGTTGAAATAACTTTGTCAGATTCTGTATGTGATCTTCTTCATTTTCTGATTTGGCAATCATGTCGTCCACATAGACTTCCACTTCTTTATGCATCATGTCGTGGAAAAGCGTAGTCATGGCCCTTTGACAAGTTGCCCCTGCGTTCTTTAGTCCAAAAGGCATAACACGGTAGCAGAACGTGCCCCAGGGGGTGATGAAAGCTGTTTTTTCCATGTCTTCAGGTGCCATTTTGATTTGGTTGTATCCTGAAAATCCGTCCATGAACGAGAAAACTTTGGATTTTGCTGTACTGTCTACCAACATATCAATATGTGGTAAAGGAAAATCATCCTTAGGGCTAGCTTTGTTCAAATCTCTGTAGTCGACGCACATGCGGACTTTTCCGTCTTTCTTAGGAACGGGAACAATGTTAGCTAACCCCTAGGGTATTCTGAAGTGACGAGGAAACCTGCGTTGATCTGCTTTTGAACTTCCTCTTGGATTTTCATGGCCATCTCCGGATGAGTTCTTCTTAATTTTTGCTTGACCGGAGGGCATTCTGCCTTTAATGGCAAGTGATGCTCCACTATACTGGTATCCAACCCTGGCATATCTTGATAAGACCAAGCAAAGACATCTGAGAATTCTTTGAGTAGCTGTATCAAACTCTCTCTGATCTCTGAACTGAGCGAAGCTCCAATCTTAACCTCTTTTCTGTTTCCATTGGAACCAAGGTTAATGATCTCTAGAGGCTCATTGTATGGCTGAATGGCCTCTTCCTTTTGTTGAAGTAGCCGTGAAATTTCCTTTGATATTTCTTCGTCTTCTTCTTCCTTTGATGTTTTTTAAGGGTGTTTTTTAGGATTACCAATTTCCGAAAAAAGAAAAGGGAAAACTAAACGAAGGAACAGAATGACATTTTTATTTATGGACAGTCATTTCTTGAAACAAAGACCCTATAAAACAAAACTCTATTGCTCTGGGCGAAGCAAAGAGGGACATTTTCCTAAGAAATAGTAAAATGAAAAGCCCTATGAAACATCTCTTCACCCTGGGCTATGGTGAGAGGACAAAATAACGGTGAAAGTTCCTACTTAGGAGTGCGAACAACAGTTGAAACTTCAACAGCTGTCCAGTAGTGGCGAACCCCATTGTGCACTAAGTAATCTGGAACCTTAGGCTTAAGCTGGCCTGTGGTAGGTCTTGATTTACCAACCACTGTCTTTGCAACACTCAGACGATCTTCTTCTACTTCAGCAGACTGAGCAGTGTGAGCATACCCATTTCCAAGTGGAGTATGTCGGACTTTCTTTTGAGGAAACTTCCAATCTTCTGAATGGAGAGACTCGTTGTCGGAGACACTTTCGAGATCATCCTCTTCTGTATTTTGGTCTTGCTCTTCTCCCAAGATGGCATTGACTAGATATGTGAACTCTAGATCCGTAGCCTCGGAAGGTGACTTGGGGATATAATCCTCAATGATGATTTCACCAGTAGATGATGATGAATAGCAAGGGTTATACATCTCTTTTGGCTGAGAGAGGTACTCATAATCAATGTTCCATCCAGTTGGAACAATATCTTCAAGAGAGATTCTTGAACTTTCAGGAGCGGAGTATTTCACCATGTAGTCGAATTTTCCGCTTGGTTCTCCTAATGTATCCCAAGTCTCTTCGGGGATAGGAGGAACTTCTTCTGATGAACCATGACTTCTGGTGGTGAAGCTGTTAGTAACTTCATCCCTGCTTGGTTGAGTCTTACTTTCAGATCCTTTAGTCGGATAACAGCAAGGTGGATCAGACTCTGGTAGGGAGATATATCCTGCTTTGTTAAGATAGGATAACCATTCCTCTTCATCGGTGTTTTCCGTACCGATGGTATTGACTGCTTGTTGAACAGGTTGAAGAAAACCTCCACTGCAGAAAGTTTCTTGAATAGGGAGAACTACCTCAATCCCTGGGATAGCTCTTGATGACGTTGGAAAGAATCCAATTCCTGTTCTGTTCTTGTTGTTGGTAGGAATATTAATGTGCCCCCAACCACTGGTAGTGCCATCCTTTACAACTTGGATTGCATCTTTGTATGAAGAGATAGACGCTGCTTTCTCCTTTCCTTTGTCTAAGGAAAGTGCTTGGAATTTAGTTCCAACAACTTCTTTTGGTTCTATGTCGGAGAATGATGACAGGTTGCTGACGATCAGAGCTCGTTCTCCACATACGGTTACCAATTTGTCATTTCTTATGAACTTCAGTTTCTGATGAAGTGTTGAAGTAATTGCCCCAGCCTCATGAATCCATGGGCGACCTAGCAAACAACTGTATTGTGCTGGAATGTCCATAACTTGGAAAGTGATTTTGAACGTCTGAGGTCCAATAGTTATGGGAAGATCCACTTCTCCGAAAACTGACTTTCTTGATCCATCAAATGCTTTGACGATGACATGACTTTTTCTTAGAGGGTAATCTTCGAAAGATAATCTTGATAACGTTCATTTAGGCATGACGTTGAGAGAGGATCCATTGTCTATTAGGACTCCTGTGAGTACATCACCCATGCAGCCAACTGAGATGTGAAGTGGAAGATTGTGGTCCACTCCTTCTTCAGGAAGATCTTCGTCACAGAAACTTAGGTTAGTTCCGGCGGAGATGTTGGCAACGATGTTGTTGAATTGGCTTATTGTAACACTTGGTTCTACGAAAGCTTGTTCCAAAGCTTTCTGTAGAGCTTCCCTATGAGCTTCAGAACTCAATAGCAGGGAAAGAACAGAAATCCTAGACGGAGTATGTAGTAATTGATCTACAATGTTGTATTCACTCCTCTGGATTAACTTCAAGATCTCATCATTTTCTTTCGCTTGACCAGCATTGGTCGGATGATTGTCTTGCCTATGTGGTACTTCTTCCGAAGGTTTCTCCACATTTTCCGTTGTTCTGTTGAAGACTCGTCCACTTCTGGTGACTCGACTAACATCAGCAATGTTGACAACAGACAGTAATGGTATTTCCTTACCATTTTCAATGAATGTAGCGTTGTACTTGTATGGTATAGCCTTGCTAGACTCATACGGTACAGGACCTGGTAAGTAGATGACTAGTGGTGCAACTGCTGTCTTCCTGCTATCATACTTAACTTGCATAGGTTCAACTTGATTAATTTGAGGAGATATGGTAAAGACTTCATCATCTTCTCTGTTGGCAAGAACAGTAATGGTATTGTCATCCATCAGCTTTTGAATGTCGTTGCGAACACGCAAACATCCTCGTGGATTTCTTCGACAGATTTCGCATCTACTGTAAGCGTGGAAATCAGTTCCAAAGTAGGCAAGTCCATTTAAAGTTTTATGGAACCTGACTACCGATCCTTCAAGGTCTTCAACTTTGTAGATCCTGTATTCTCCTGGACATCCTTGAACCATGTTGATGTCATGTTCAGTTCTGACTCGGATATGTTGAATCCATCCTAAGTCCATTTGTTCTTGTAATGCAGCTTGAACTATGGCACATCCTTGATTATTCTTTGGACAAATATCACATGTGATGTAGTTGTGAGGTGGTATATGACCGTACCCAGCTTGTTTAGCGTGCATTTTGACAAGATTTTCCCCTATCTGACGAATGTCGTAGATTTGAATGACGTCGGGGTGTTGGTCTATCAGATTTACTGAAGCTTCTTTATGCTGCGGCAAAGGATTTGCTTGGACGTTTGGATTAGTATCTTTGAAGGATAGCATTCCGCTCTTCACTAATCGTTGGACGTCAATCTTGAAAGAGAAACAGTTCTCAATATTGTGACCTGGTGCCCCCTGATGATAGGGACAAGATTGGTCAGCCTTATACCATGGTGAGGAACTGTTTGTAGGATTTGGAGGACTTCTCGTCTGGATGAGTCCTTTTGCCAGTAATGTTGGAAACAATTCTGCATACGGCATTGGTACGGGGTCAAAGGCAGGATACCTTGGAGCCCGATTGTTGTAATTTGGAGGTCGAACCTGCTGCTGAGGTTGCTGCGACCTTTGTTGAATTTGTTGTTGCGAAACCTGAGGTTGATAAGCTGGCGCTGAGTTAACAACCGGAGTTATTGTTGCAACTTGAGGTTGGAATTTCTTCTTGATTTTGTGCAAGACATTGCTGACATCTTGATCCTTTTTCTTCTGGAAAGAACTTCCATACTTCCTTGGACCAACAGAAGATTCTGGTTCTTTGTTCAAGCGTCCTTCTCGAACTGCTTCTTCTAAACGCACACCCATGTTTACCATCTCGGTAAAGTCACTTGGTGCACTTGCAACCATTCGTCCGTAGTAAAATGGACTTAAAGTTTTGAGATAGATTTTTGTCATTTCTTTCTCTTCAAGTGGCGGACAAATTTGAGCAGCAACTTCACGCCATCTCTGAGCGTATTCCTTGAAGCTTTCTCTATCCTTTTGAGTCATGGCCCGGAGTTGATCTCTGTCGGGAGCCATATCCAGATTGTACTTATACTGTTTGACGAAGGCCTCTCCGAGGTCTCGAAAAGTACGAATCTCTGAACTGTCCAAGTTCATGTACCATTTGAGTGCAGCACCAGTCAGGCTGTCTTGAAAATAATGAATGAGCAATTGTTGATTATCAGTCTGAGTTGACATTCTTCGAGCGTACATCACAAGATGACTTTGTGGGCATGAATTCCCTTTGTACTTCTCGAAATCTGGTACTTTGAATTTGTGAGGAATCTTAACATTTGGAACCAGACAGAGGTCTGCAGCATTCTTTCCAAACAGATCTTGTCCTCGGAGAGTCTTGAGTTCCTTCTGCATTTGCAGAAACTGTTCTTGGAACTCGTCCAATCTTTCATACACGCCAGCATCCTCACTTGGGGCGTGATGATATACTTGTCCGCCCTGCGGGGGAAAAGTATGCATAATCGGCTGTGGAGAAGCCATGACAGCAGATCTTGGAATCTCAGCATTCTGTTGTGCGAAACCTATTGCCGTTGCTCTTGGAACTTCAATTTCCAGAGGTTTGTAACCCTCCGGTGGACGCATATCCATGGTGACTTTTGGAGCTTCAGAAGCTGGAGGTATGTACCCTTCTGGAGTAAAGTTATATGGCATGCCCCAAGGTCGATCAGGCGGCATGGTATACTGAGGAATAGGAGTAGAAACAATCTCGGAAACCACAGTCCTTTGCGGTTCTTCTGGCGTTGGTCGATTCTGCGCAACTACCAGGGCTTCTACCATACTATTGAGTCTTTCAACAGTACCTTTGAGAGTATTAATCTCTTCCCTGAGTTCTTCATTCTCTTGCTCAAAGTCTTCCATTCTTTTCTTGCGACTTGAACGAGTGTTGTATGGATGAGACAGCTTGAAAGTCTTGGTTCACCTCCTTCTCCCCCTCTCTTTCTGGAGAAAGGAAAGTGACTATTAGATCCGCGACAATTCTCGTGTCAGTGCGTACGACTAAAGCGATGTATGATATGCAATTAAGTTATTATTTTTCAAGGAAACACCATAATTACGTTATGAAACATCAAACTTTTATTAATTAAGTGAAAACGCCGTTTTTTACACACTTTGAAAATGGAAATACAGAGAAACTGAGAGAAAGGACTCTAAAACTTTGACGAAGAACCGACTTCACGTTCTAACATCTTCTTCTGTTTCTTGAGCTGAGCGTTCTCTGACGTGAGCTGATCGATGATCCAGGAAGCAGGAGGGATATGATGAGAAAGTGACGTTTGTGTCACTTGTCGATCGAGCACTTCAAGTAACTCATCCTTTCTTCTTAGGATGTTTTGAATTTCAACATTTTCCGTGTTGACAATTCGATACTTGTTCCTCCAAGCATTCCTTTCTTGGCATACCTTGTTTAATGCCGCTTGTAATTTTTCAACATCGGTGGAGAAAAGGTAAATTGGTTCCCTTAGGGGAATAGGTTCTTGATGTTGATATGGCATCCTGAGCTTGAATGCCCTGACGCGTACCCATTGAAGGTAAGGATCCAGGGAGATGCAAAGATGTTTTCCTAACAATCTTCTCCCTTTGCTGTGAACAAAACGCCAGGCTTGGATAATTTCCTTCTTCAGCATGTTGCCATGATCGTCGATGTTCTTGAAGAACAGACCCTCCAATTGGATGTTACTTGTATATTTTTCATGGGATATCCGTATTGACGACGGGCTAAAGCTGGATTATAACTGATTCCTCCCTTAGTTCCAATAAGGGGTATGTTGGGGAAACTTCCGCAACTGAAGATGATCTTGGTTTCGTCGTTGTCAGGACTACACCAATCAATGTCTGTATGAGTGAGAGACATGATTTTCTGTGACCAGTAAAGGCCGTCCCTCATGTTCCAGAAAGTGCTAGACTTTGGCAGGTGTGAAACGAACCATTCGTATAACAATGGTACGCAGCATGTGATTAATCCTCCTCGCTGCAGGTTTCTTGAATGCACGGAGTGATAAGCATCCGCAAGCAAGGTTGGAACTGGATTTCCAATTAAGAAGATCTTAATTGCGTTGATGTCGACGAAATCGTTAATGTTAGGGAACAAAAACAATCCGTAGATAAGCAAAGCCAAGACTTCCTCAAATGCGCTCATATCTTGGATGCTGACGAAGTACCGAGCTTGATCAAACAGGAATTTGGAGGGCAATCCTTGAATTCCTCCTCTACTCACCATATGAGTTCTGATGTCGACTACGTTCAAAGGAGTAGTTGCAGCAATGATAATGTCGTCAGGATTCTTTTCCAAACCGGAGTACGGATCTTGCGCGTACACGGGTATTCCAATCAGACGAGAGTACTCCTCTAACGTAGGTATGAGCTGATAATCTGGAAAGGTGAAGCAGTGATACGTTGGATCGTAAAACTGTACCAAGGTGGGAAGGATCCCATCCACCATGTTGGTGTTGAGCAAAGGCAGAAGTTTTCCATACTTCTCCTTGAAAGCCTGGGGGTTGACCACCAGTTTTCCGAGCTTTCCCAGTTCCTCGACCTGGGGAATCTTGAAGGTGTATTTCCTAGCTCTCTTTCTTCCGTAATCCATAATATAGATCCTTAAGTCCTTTCTCCGTTTCTCTCTTTCTATGAAGTTCAAAACGTTCGTTATTTAGTTTCCTTGAAAAACGACTCGAAAAAAGACTCTTTTTGTTTTAGTTGTTTATTAATGAATGATGCATGAATGCATGAATGCACACACAAGAGTTTTAAACAAACATGGCGTTGAAGGGTATAGTGGTCATGAAGTCCAAACGCAATCCCCGCCCCAATGGTAAACTAAGGTTAAGGATTTTTGTACCTGTAGAACGGGTTCTAGGGATCTCAGAGTTTTTGCTCAACCTTAAAGATACGTTGATTGGTATCTATAAGAGAGTTTTCTCTGAGTGCAGTATCTGCGTGACAATTACTTCCGTAATCACCGCTCTACGTCCTAAAAAAGGCTTTAAGTGGGGTTAATGTGTTTCTAGGTCCTCCTGGTACAAATCAGTCTCGGAATGCAGTGGCGCAGTTAATCACAACCAGCCAGGCAAATCCCAAGAGTAGACTTGGAAACCAAGATTAGAGGGCCTTCACCGGGAAGACATCCTCCATCCTATCTTATGTTGAACTCAAATCTGGGTATAGGATTTCTCACCACAAGGGGGAATCAAGCCCTTTCCCGATACAGAATAAACAAAGTAAACAAATATATATGCAACAAACACATGAAATGACACAGAGGTTAGGCAGGACCTCTCTTGTTTGAGGGGGAATTTGGCATCCCTAATTCCTCATTGGGGCTGGACCAGCAACAGGTCAACCATTGGTTTGGATGAAAAACCAAGGTTTTTAACACTTATATCCCCAGCAGAGTCGCCATTTTTCTGTGGTGTCGTTTTCTTTTACCTCCCCGTTTCACTTGGGAGGACGGCACGCTAGACCCTTCACGCGAAATTTGGAAGGAGAATGCGCCCGTGGTGGGATGAATTTTATTTCGGTTCTTCCTACGATATCACACGAACTTTCTTATTTGTCCTACGAGTAGGAAAGGGGAAAAAAGATCTCAACTAAACCCTAGGAGTTTGCTAAGTGTGGGGATTTCACCTAGACTAGAAATTCTGGAGTCCGGGAGGTCGGTTATACATAGGGAAGTGTTTAAACACCCTACATATCTGTAGTACTCTACAGGAACCTTCTCTGTGTCATTGTGATTGTGTTTGCTGCTAATGATTGGGAAAGTTTCTCCTTTGTGTTAGGAGAAGGAATTGATTTGATTTGAAAAGACAGACAGACAGACTATTTTTGGTATTTTATTAGCTCGCTGAGATTCCTTGTGAACCTCATGCCTACATATCCCTAGTGGAAGTCAGAGCTTAATGTAGTTCGGGGAACTAACTAGGGAAAATAATTGTTTTTTGGGTGCCTTGCTTGAAGCTCAAGGTTGAAGCTTGGAATTAAATCTCTGTTTACAGTAAAGAGACCTGAAATCATCTCTACAGAGAGGTATTTGTACTATTCTACCACAAACATTTTGAAAGAGTGACAGAATAACTGAATTCATTTCATTCAAGAGGGGGACCTTACTTGTGTGTGCAAGTATGCCAGTCAGATGCCTCTTAAATGAAAGAAAGATGCTCGTCCAAATTAGGGAAAGTGTACAAGTCTGGGGATGTGCCAGAGCATGTCTTTCAGAGTCCTAAATGGGAGACTTTGATTGAAATTGAAATTGAAATGTTTGTTTGTTTGAATGTGGTAGAGTAGTAAAAATATCTCTCTATGGAGATAAGCTATGTCTATCTACTGTATAAAAGATTTGAATTTAGCTGGCTTGTATGAGGCCCAAGCTTGAGGCTTTTTGATTGATTAATTAATATTATTGACTCTGGGAGATGACTCCATTGAGGATTAATTACAGGGTATTTTAGTGTTCTGTATAAAGCCCAGAATTGAGGCTGACTCTATTTGGAGAGTGTTTATTTGATGGATTTTATTTGGTGTTCTGTACAAAGCCCAGAATTGAGGCTGACTCTACTGAGGGAGACTCTATTTATGTGCCTTGTACAAAGCCCAAGGTTGTGGCTGACTCTAGCTATGGAAAACATTATTTTCTGACTTGTACAAAGCCCAAGGTTGTGGCGGACTCTTAAATGAATGAATTGAGTATGGATGACTATATGGGGAAAGATCCTAAGTGTTAGGAATCTTTGACACATGAAAGTATGGTTTATCTGCCTTGTACAAAGCCCAAGGTTGTGGCTACTGAATGATGAAGAACTCACTGGGGAGACTCTATTATCTGCCTTGTACAATGCCCAAGGTTGAGGCTGACTCTTGACAGGGGAGTTTTATTGTTTGGTGCCTTGTATGAAGCCCAAGGTCGAGGCTAACTGTTTTTGTTGGTTTTAACTCTAATGGAGATTAAAAAGACTGTTTTTCTTTGGAAGCTAACCCTTTCCAGGGATTTTGACTCAGCTGGTGAATTTGTTTATTAAAAGACTGACTTTTATCATGTTTTTGGAGGCTGACCCTTTCCAGGGGTTTTGACTCTTTTGGGGAAATTATCTCCTAAGAGAAATGAATCTTTATTTTTTTTGACTTTTTATTAATTGACTTTGGAGGCTAACCCTTTCCAGGGGTTTTATTGAAATGAAGGAATGTGTGGAAGCTAACCCTTTCCAGGGATTTTATTTTAGACAGATGTTGGAGGCTAACCCTTTCCAGGGGTTTGACATTTTAGACAGATGTTTGGAGGCTAACCCTTTCCAGGGGTTTGAAATGAATGGCAGAAAGATTATCTAGTGGAGACTTCTTGTTTAAAGCCCAAGATGAAGGCTGACTCAATGCTGAGGATGATCAAACATGGATCCTAGACTCTGCTAAGGAAGATTGATGAAGATATGGGTGACAGAGACTATCCATGTCTCTCATTCCAAAAGGTGTACTCAATGCAAAATTGAGACAAACTTAGCTTGTTTAAAGTCTGGTTTAAAATGGAAGAAACTCACCAGGGTAGGCTAAAAGGTGACTAAAGACCTGTTCCTATGTTTATAAGAAACCTGATGGGTCCTTGTATACAAGCTCAAGAGGAAGCTGGAAATGCTTTTAAGAAGCCTGTGGGTCCTTGTACAAAGCCCAAGAGGAGGCTAATCGAGGGTCATCGAGGGTCCTTGTTATAGCACAAGAGAAAGCTATGTAGTTTTGAACTTATTTTGGCTCTAAGCAAATGGGTAAGAGGTTTCACCGGGAATAATTCCTCTTTGGGTGGATGTGTCCTATTATTTGGATTCTAAGGTTTTTACCAAGATGTTTCACCGGGAATAATTCATCTTGGGGGTTTGAACTACAGATCTCTAATTAGGAAAGAGCCTTCACCGGGAAGACATTCTCAATCCTAGGTCGTATTCCTATAATATATATATAGTTTAACTGTCCTAAGGTTTATACTCAAACGTAGTTCTAAACAAATATATGTACAGTTTATATTTGACAGTAATTTAAATAAAGACTGTAAATTGAAAGCTTGTAAAGCCTAACCTGGATGGAGTGGAGGCCTTTGAAGAAGTATGTACAGAGCCTTACCAGTAATTGATGGATAACAGTTGAATATATAGGATAAATAGTTAATGGTTTTTGAAAAAACAGAAGAAGTGAAGATGGACAAAGGTCACATAGGTATCTGAAGAGTTTCACCGGGAATAATGCCCTTCAAATACCAGAAGAATGTTTTGAAAACAGAAAGAAGATTTTGAAAATACAGTTTTGAAAACAAGCTAAGAAGAGAAGGTTTTTGGGACTTACACTCTATTAGAGGCCCAGTACTTTACAGTACTGGTGTAAAAGCAATTTGAAAATGATTTGGAATGATACAAGGTTTTGTTGTTTGAAAACCCTAATCATCCGTTTAATTAGAGATTGAAAACAGTTTTGAATATTGACAAAAGTCAACTTAATCAAAGTAAAAATAAAGATTTTTACTTAATTAAGACCTAAACAATTAGGGTTTTATCATAAACTTTATTTACAAAATGATTAGGTTGAAACAAAGTGAATATATGTATTTAAAGTATTTAAGAAAACACTTAAAACATACTATTTTAAACCTAATAAAAATATATGAAATAAATAATATTTTTATGATTTTTTTATTTATTCACAAAATAGGTATATTAAATGATAAGTGTGTGAAAAATGAAGTGAAAATAAATTAATTTGATAAGTTAAATAAATATGTGAAGTTTTGTGAGAAAATGAAAGAAATTGTGTGTAAAAAAATAGTTTTGGCCCTTGGAGGGTTTGAACCCACGCCCTCTAGGCCACACACTCAAAACAAACACCACTGAGCCAACGCGCGTGTGGTGATAGTGACTTGCCTTCATTTGGTTATGTTTTAAAACAAGTTGCAAATCCTTGAAAAATAAAAGAATCAAAAAGTCTGGGGCGAGGGGGATTCGAACCCCAGACTTGAGGCATGATGATACTAAGGGCGTATGGGAGGCCACTAGGGCAAGTTTGTTCAGTCGTTAAGGGAATGCCTATCATTAAAAATAAAACAAACTTTGCTCAGAGATTTGAAAAATGGCGCCACCCTCCATCTTCGTCTTCAACCTCAAGCTCCATCAATTCAAATTTCTGAACTCTCTCAACTCTCAACCATTTGCAATGATGTAAACATGAAACTTGCTCTAAATTCACTCACGATTCTCTGAAAATGGAGATCGTGAGGATGATAGAGAGCACCTGGGCTTGAATGAATGATCTCAATAGCTTCCCTGAGACTCAATGGTGCTAACTGAATGCTTATTGGAGCTTGAATCCTTCTGAGTTGTTCTATGGACCTCCCTCGATTTCAGCTTCAAGTGAACATGGAGGTTGTTTGAGTTTGGAGTTACAGATGAGCTGCAGCCATCTGGTTAGCTTCACTATGACCTGAGGAGTGTGCCTGGATGATTGGCTTGGCTCAGAACCTCCTGAATCACTCCATGGACCTCCAACTGCAAATGCTCCAAAGTGAGAGCAACAATGGTGTTCCTCCACTTACAGAAGTGATCCAGGTGCTTGGATCACCTCAAATGACCTCCCTTGAGATGTTAGAATGCTTACTTTCCAAAGATGAGCTCTGGTTTGAAGAAAACGATTCTTCTTGCCAAAGAACTTTGAAAAACAATAAGCATGAGAAGAGAAAGAGAAAGCAAGGAATTGAGTTGCTTTGGTGTGTTTTTGAATGAGGAATGCATCTGTATTTATAGGCAAATGGATCAGTATAGCTGCAGAGGAGTGAGCTTCCTTAGTGAAGTTGATTTGCTTTCTTAGCCATGAAGGAATTCAAAGAATATTCCAAGTGCAATGATGAGCTCTTTGATACCACTCCCTAGCCATCGGTTTTGCTTGATCTTAGGGGACCAAATGGCTGCAGAAATGAGCTCCAATTGGTTGGGAGAAGATTCCTTTGATGAATCACCAATTTGCCATAAATTCAAAAATGCAATCATTACATAATCACATGCCTTTGTTTTTGGGAATCTTCTCTAATCCTTATGCAATGATGGAAATTGATGTATGGTATGGTTTCAGATGCATTAGAGGTCGTGTAGCATCACTTAGTGAAGCAAAATGCACAAAATTGCAAAGTTCCAAATTGTACATGACCTATAATTTTACTTCATGAGGCCAACTTTGAACAAGCATAACTCCTAGCTCAAATTGAATTTGGAGAAGGTTGAACACAATTTGGAAAGCCCTAAACATCTACTTCAAATCATTAGTTTGGAGTTTCTTCAGAATCCTTTGGGAAATTTGTGAAAAATGAGCCCAAAGTTGGATAAAAACTAGGTTAAAACACTTAGAAAAATTTCTAAGTGTTTATGACCTAAACTTCAAAATTTCCAAAACTTCATAAATGATTGATCTTTTGAAAAAAGTTCCTTTGTAAGATGTTGTTTTATTTTGCAAGATCTACAACTTTCATGTTGGAAGTTTTTTGAGTTGTGTAGGTGAAATTTTGAGTTCTCACCATGCCTTCAAAAACCCTAATTCCCGACTTTTTGCTCCTTGGTGAATTTCTTTGAATTTCTTTGGTCAAATGACTTTAATATCCATATATTGATGATATTGATCTTTGAAAGTCATTTTTTGACCAAAAACCTTAAAAGTCAATGATGATCCTTCACAGTTGACTTTTCCCTGACAAAGTGAATTTTTGGGCTTTTGTGTAGAAACAAGATCTTTTCCTCAAAGGATGATGTAAATGGATTATATTGAGGTAGTAGAGATTCTTGAATCATGTCTTGAGTTTTGGATTCATGCCCTGATTAAAAGTCAACTATCTTGGTGAATTAGGTCAAAACCCTAATTTGTCGACCATGTGAAAATAATGACTGTAGACTTTGAATTGAAGTGTGATGTCCAGTAGATCTTGTAATATGAGTTATTTGAAGATGATTGATGTCTTTGAATGGTTCCCTGAGGCTTTTTAGGGTTTCCTAAAAGTGATCCCTGATTTTAGTCCTTGATAGGCTCAAAACCCTAGTCTGGTGACCTGAGTAAACCTGTACTCATATGACTGGATGTCTAATCAATCATAGATGAGAAAAGTGAAGTCTTTGAGCCTCATGATTGTATTAGGGACTAATCCTTGTATTGATTGATCCTTTGCCTGAGCTTTCTTGTCTTTATGCATCCTCGATTGGATACCAGATGGAGAAGTGACTGCTCTGGGAACTTGTCTTGACCTGATGAAAAATCCTGAAGATATGCCATCTCAGGGGGGTCAAAAATTAGGGTATGACAGCAGGTAGTCTAAGGGAAGGATCAGAATAGCCTTCTTCGTTAGGCAACCAGAGGATACCTCAGCACTTTGTAGGCAACTTCGAGGGGCGAGGTCATATTTGGCGAGTCGAAGGAAGCATCATTAGGGACTTATGACCTTGAGAATGAACTGAGGGCAACATTGCTGATGTATTCTCGTATTCGAGGGACAAGGCTATTCTGCAAAAAGCACAAGGCAACACGCAACAAGAGGGGTATTATAAAAGGTGCGTGGGTGCAACAATCACGTGATTAATTCAGCAATTATCTTATAATTAGTTATACTAAGTTCAATTCAAGGTTACCACTCCCTATGATTACTAACCACACAATAATATGGGGAAGGGGGAAAAAGAAACCAGCGGACCAACAATGCAATAGGTTTGACATAAATAATAATTAAGATAGAAAATAAATGAGGTTAAGATTTAGGGTTACCGACTATTGATCTTTGGCGGTTGGCTAACCCTGAAAAAGTGGGAAAAAGAGAAAACAAAAATAAAGGGGTGAGTGTATGAACAGTTCGTTTGCTAAATGACGTTAACCCTAATTTAATAAAAAAAGGCAAAAGGAAATTAAAATAAGTATGAAAAAGACTTAGCTTTGATCTGATATGATTGGTTGTCGGAGGTAGCCTCGAGGTTAACCCTGGAAAATAGACAAAAATAGGCAAAATACGTGAATGCAAAAGAGTCCATTGACTTTCGAGGTTTTAGCCCTAATAACAATTTTATAATGCACATAAGGAATAAATAATAAAATAAAAGAAAATAGAGTCGGGACTTAGCTTCGTAAAAGGCGTGGCGTGTGATCGGGAGTCGTCGGATAATAACCCTGAAAAGAAAATACACAAAGAAATATTTTTTCAGTGTATGGCGAATTCTAGCAAACCCTGATTCGAGCGTAAATTAAAAATAAAAATAAATGATTGATTTAATTAATTAATGGTTTCTCAACCTAATTAATTAAATCGATAGAAAAATAAATTTTAATCAGAAAAAGGGCATTCCCATAATTTTTGTTAATTAAAACAAATTAATTATGATTTTATACAGGAAATTAAATAAATAAAACTAATTTAAGAATTATAATAAGTAAAATAAATAAAACAAGTATTATTATGTTGTTTGTAAAAACGAGGAATTTTAATAAAAAAAAGTTTATTAAAAGAAAATATATGTAAAAAGAAAGGAAACAAATATATATATATATATATATATATATATATATATATATATATATATATATATATATATATATATATATATATATATATATATATATATATAAATAAACAAAAAAAAAAAACAAGTTCTGATCCAGTGCTGCGCGCGCGTGTGGAGCATGGTGCACCTGCATGGTCAGAAGCGTTGGATTGAGTCTGGCACGCATCTGGTGGCTGAGAGAGTGAGGGAGCATGATAGCGCGTAAGTCTTAATGCATACGATCCCTGGATTTTGAAATAAACCAACGCGCGCGTTCTGGCCAGTGAGGAGGCGCCACGGCTTCATCTTCAACCTTGGAAATTCTGCATATGTGCTTTTACAGCGCTTTTTTTGTGAAGCACTACAAAAGGCCTATCTTTCCACACCTGAAAAATAGCGAATAGCACCTAGAGAGCAAAGAAATTTTTCGCGAGGTGTCATACCCCAAAATTTTCCCCATCTACTTCACCTACAAAGATTCAAAGACTAGGGTCCCATTCAAGCAACACTCCTAGCCAAGAGCCTCCTAAGGCTAGGGTTTGAGATTCCTCTAAGAGGAATCAATGAGATAAGGCTCCTAATCAAGGGTATATGGTTTATAGTGATCTAATTCAACTCCATGGAAAAAGTCAAGGCACCATTCCAAAGGTTACCTGCTCAAACAGTCCCAAGATTTACAATCAACTGAGTCAAATCCAAAGTCAGGGCATGATCCAAACTTCTAACTATTGGTCACACAACAAGTATGGGGATGTTTATCCATCATTTGATCAAAGCTTGATCATGATTCCCTTAATAGAAACTCAGAGATGAACAAATACAAAAAGGTTCAAATTAGGGTTTCTTAGGAGAAAGTCAACCCAACTTTGACTGGGCATAACTTTCACATGGAACATCAAAAATTCCCCACTCAAAGCCTATTTTGAAGGAAATTGGATTCTCTACAACTTTTTCTGTCACAAGCCAGGGCTAAAAAGGATTCATTTGAGAGATACAGTGCAAAAGATTACAGGTCATTTTCAGGCATCCTCCAAAAGCGGTTTTTTCCCAAAGAGGATATGATCAAGATAAAAGCTCCAAATGAAAAATACATTCCAAAGTGGCTTATGGAGGACCTCTTGAGGTTTCCAAAAAGTATTAGAACTCTCTCATAGCTTGAAAATTGGGTGAGATATGCTTGATCAAAGTTGGGTGATTTTTGAGGACCAAATATGAAAAAAGGAGGTTCAAGTTGAGAAAATTTGCAAATGGGCCCATGGTTTTTTGTTACACTCTTGGTCCACAAGACATTAGCATGCCCAAAATTATTTTCCACGAAATTTAACATTATATTTGATTTAATATGATTTTTTATTTCATTTTAATGATTTAATTAACATAAAAATCAAATATTTTGATGGAAAATAGATTTTTAAATATTTCCAATCACAATTAATGTCTAAAATATATTTAAATGCGTGCATACATGGATTGGAAAGATTTGATACAATATTGATCGAAAATAGTAGCTTGCCATTCAAGAAAGAAATCAAATTTCTCAAATATGGCAAAATTTGATTCAATAATCCTTGGGCTCTCTTTTTTAACCTAATTCATTCCAGTATAAGTATCAAACACAAGGGACCAGATTAGGGGACGATTTTTCTGAAGGGAGGCATACTTGCAAGTGTCATACCCCAAAATTTGCCCTCCATGTTCCATTCACAATGATTCAAGGTTCAAGATTCAATGCCAAAGCTTTGCTCAAACAATCCCCAAGATCCACAGTAAACTGATTCAAACCTGAAGGTCAACTGCAATCAAAGCATGATTCAAACTATGATCATTGGTTAAACATCAAGTATAGAGGTGCATAACCATCATTTGATCAAGGATTGATCATGATTCCATTAATAGAAACTCAGAGATGAACAAATGCAAAAAGGTTCAAATTAGGGTTTCTTAGGAGAAAGTCAACCCAACTTTGACTGGGCATAACTTTCACATGGAACATCAAAAATTCCCCACTCAAAGCCTATTTTGAAGGAAATTGGATTCTCTACAACTTTGTGTCTCACAAGCCAAGGCTAGAAGTGCTTCATTTAAGAGATACAAGGCAAAAGATTACAGGTCATTTTCAGGCATCCCTCAAAAGCAGTTTTTTCTCAAAGAGGATATGATCAAGATAAAAGCTTCAAATGAAAAATATATTCCAAAGTGGCTTATAGAGGACCTCTTGAGGTTTCTAAAAAGTATTAGATCTCCCTCATAGCTTAAAAATTGAGTGAGATATGCTTGATCAAAGTTAGGTGATTTTGGTGGGCCAAATATGAAAAAGGAGGGTTCAAATTAAGAAATTTTGCAAAGGGGCCTATGGTTTTTTGATGCAAACATGATCCACAAGCCTTTAGCTTGTCCAAAAACAAAAGGGCACGAAATTTAGCATATTAATTGATTTAATATATTTTTTATTTCATTTTTATGATTTAATTAAGTATAAAATCAAATATTATGGTAAAATATTGATATAAGCCAAATCCAATCAGTATTAATGGCAAAATATGATATAATTTCGTGACAAATCGAATGGGAAAAGATTGATATATAATTTTGGCAAGAAAGGAAACTTTTTATGCAAGAAATAAAATCCAATTTTCAAAGAAGGTAAGATTTGATTCAAGTGAGTACTTGTGGGGTTTTTTAACCTAATACATTCACTATAAGTAAGGGAGAGGGGGCACACGAATAAGGGTTGGGAAATCTGGGCAGAGGCGCATAACTAAGAACAAGAAAAACTCACTCAAAACCAAGATTCGGTTTCAAAGAATTGGGGACTTTCAAAGAGATTTAGAGGTTGCAAAAGCTCCCTCAAGTAATTCTGAACGGGTTGGGACCTTAACTCTGCATCAATACTCCCAGAATAACCTCCAATTGGCCGAGGTAAGTGATTTCGAAACCATGGTCGATTAGCATAATTCAGACATTCTTGTTAGCAATTAATCGCATATTTTAATTGATGATGATACTCTGAACGTTTCTGGATTGATTGCTTTAAGTTTTAGTGTGTGAATCGTATTCAGCCATTGGAGGCCGAATTAGGGTTCTTGATTTTGAATTAGGGGTTTTCATTAAAGGTAAAATTAGGTCACAATATTGAGATGATTGAATTCGCATGGTTGGGAAGAAGGCAAGGGTAAGGTCGCGAAAGGTTTACATTCAAACGTGGGCTATTCGCTATTTTTTGGTACTGTTGCTACGAAGGATTTTTTTGTAGCGAAACCGTAGCTAAAACTTGCAGGTTTTGTGAGTTCTGGGGTAGAAGATGATGGCGTGTCAACGCCTGGTTGGCCGTTTTTGAATTTCGCGCGCAGTCCCATGTGTGTCTTTAATCTTTGTATATAATTTGTTGAACACGCACCATTATCAAATGAGTGACTTGGCTGGGTTGGTTAAGAGAACGCGTATGGGAGTGGAGGGTCGCAGGTTCGAGCCCTCCCTCCAACATATATTTTTTCTAAATTTCCCAATGAGATCCCATGCGCCTGCACTTCTATAGTCCACTATGAACCCTCATGATCTGACCCTAGGATCTCCACTCAACTAGATCTGACGCCCCATTCTGGTTCCCTATACCATAGTCCCTCATAACAGCCACACAGGATCATAACCTTAATGAACTTTAAATAATTTTAATTATTTAGTTATTTTAATTGAAATGTCTTTTAATATTGATTATTAAATAATTGCTTTTTTTTTAAAAAAAATAATTATATAATAGTTATATTAAAGATTTTAATTTGTTATTCGTGCCGATTAAATCGATTGATCGCTATGGTTAACAATAATTTTAATTAAAGTATTGTTTAAATAAATTACAAATCAAATTATATTCGATTAAATGGTTGCAATCATCTTATTGATTGTGATGATTAATCCTCCCTTGTTCTAAACTTAATTTGTTATTATTTGTAATCGAATCAATCGGTTATGAGGGGTAACAATACAAAACAAAATTCACAAAAATAATAAAATACAATAACCCGTTATTAGTGATAATCGAATCAATCGGTTTGAATTGGTAATGGTGCAAAACCCCTAATCTTTTGACTATGGTGATCAAACCTATTGATCATTGCGGTTAATAGTGCCATACTAAATCAGGGTTGTACGCCCATATTTCAAAACACTTTTCAAACATTTTTCAAACTTCAAGTTCAAAATACAGATTTTTATCTACGATAGGCTATTCAAAGCCTCCAAACCTTCAAATCAAATTTCAAACCTTAAGGCGTACAACCCTTCCCCGAACTACGTTGACTCTGATTCTCCCTAAGGAGATACGTAGGCACTTGGCAACAAGGCGAGTCCCCTTCCTCCAAATCTTAATCATGTCTTTAACCCTATTAATTGTTTGTTACCTTTCTTTATGTTTTGCCATAACCCTTATCTTTGCAATGTTAGCCTTTTGGAAAGGGTTAAGGGTGCCTAACACCTTCCCTCGACCTGAATATAGTATCTTACCCCGATCTCTCAACTACGTAAGGTTTCCTATTCGCCTTAGTAGAATAGGTGGCGACTCTCTAAGTCTAAATTTTTAGGGCAGGTTGCTACAGCTGGCGACTCTGCTGGGGATAACACTTAAATGGTGAATACTATGCTCCTATAGGTCTTAGGTTTTAGCAAGGTTTAGGTTTGACAACTTTTTAGGGTTTGGCTAATTCGCCTTTTTTAGGGTTTGTAATTGTCTTTTTATTTTTTTTAAAAAAATTTGTTTATTTATTTTTTATCTAAAAAATATTTAATTGTTTATAATATGTTTATATTTAATTGTTTATGTTAATATATTTATATTTAAGTGCCTAATTGTCATATTTTTATATGCACTGCTGACATATTATGTAATGTTAAAACCCTAAGTGTGGGAGTTAACTTTGAGATCAATAGGGGAGTATGAATCGCCTACGAGTCTCATTGATAACTCCACTCGGAGTGGGTTGAGTATTCGGAAATGTCCAAAACGAGGCTTGACTTTGTTGAGGGCAGGACTGGATACTTGGCTGATCTCTCCGAGAACCTACCCCAAAAATTCGAACCTCATGGATAAAATGAGTTGTTCTAAAATCCGAAGAGACAAAAAAGTCTCGGAGGCTACGAACGACCCCATGAGACCTTCTAGAACCCCCCTATAAAAAGGTTGGCTCCCAAGAGTCGCTACGTCGAACCTATGAACCTGGATTTCTTGAAATATTATGATATGATTTGCATTTTTGCCTTATAGGATTTGTTTTTGGTTTTTTGTTTGTTGCTACATCTTTGTGTTTTCATGCATCATTCCTCATCTACATGCTTGCATCATGTCTCATTCAAAAAGATAAAAAATAATTTCCATAGATGTGGGTAAAGACATCAATACAAACAAAGCATATCATGCATGGCATACACATCATTTTCATGGCATTAAGAGGAGATTTCTCTTCTATCTCCAAAACAAGGGACCATTGGGAAGGATAACCTAACATCCCGACCATCTTATCAAACAAGGTTTCAGCAAAAGAGATCAATGGATCAGCTGGAACAGAATCAAGCCGCTCTTCGTGAGGAGGTGGATCAACTGAAGGTTAGTATGGAAAAAGTTAAAGGAGGTATGACTCAGATGCTAGGATTCATGAAGGCCCTCCTGGATAAACGAGAAAAAGCAAAAGAGGTTCAATCTGGGGATACCCTAGTTCAGGATGAGATCCCTAACGACGAAAACCCGCTGCTAGGATTTGTTTCAGGCTTTGGCCCAGCTAAGGATAAATCTCAGGCCCGATCTGTTAGGAGAGCTATTCAGTTCCAAGAGAAAGGAGAGACCTCCCAAGAAGGATTTATCCCCACTCCATAAACGAAAGGGACAACCCGCATAGTTCGCATTCCTGCTAGCAATGTCCCTAGGGACGAAGATTACCTGGATCTGCAATACGGAGTGCAAGAGGTGGACAATACAGACCAAGCACCTCAGACGCAACAGTCTAATCCCGACTCTAGGGAAGACTCCAAGGATAGTGAACAAATCAAGGCGCTGGAAGAGAGACTAAAAGTGGTAGAAGGATACGATGTCTTCGACGTGGATGCCTTCGAAATGAGCTTAGTCTCAGACTTGACTATCCCATACAAATTCAAGATTCCAGAGTTCGAAAAATACAAAGGGCTCACGTGTCCGAGAAATCACTTGCGCATGTATGTGCGAAAAATGGCCACTTATGCTCACGATCAAAAGCTAATGATACACTTCTTCCAAGAGAGTTTAAGCGGAGCATCTATTGACTGGTATATGCAACTGGAGAAATCCTATATCAGAAGCTGGAATGATCTGGCTAACACATTCTTGAAGCAGTACAAGTACAACTTGGACATGGCACCCAATCGGATGCAATTACAAAACATGTCACAGAAGAAGGATGAATCATTCAAGGAGTATGCCCAAAGGTGGAGGGAAATGGCTTCTCGAGTCCAACCTCCCCTAATGGAAAAAGAGCTGGTGGACATATTTATGAGCACTTTGCAAGGACCATACTACGACAAGATGGTCGGAAGCATATCTTCAGGGTTCTCGGACTTGGTAGTCATTGGTGAGAGAATTGAAAATGGGATAAAAAATGGGAAGATACAAGGGGCACCCTCAGGTTCCTATCACACAAAGAAGTCATATGACGGAAAAAAGGAACCCAACACCGTTGGAGCAATCCTGGTTAATCAGACACCAACACTACAACAGAAGGATCAGCAAAAACAACAGGGTGGCCAACGCCCCTGGAGGTCCAAGCCAAAACGATCGTTTACCCCATTGCACATGCCGCTGTCTCAAGCTCTGCAACATCTGCTCAGTCAGAACTTGATAACTCTGCTGCCTTCATACTCAGCTCCAGCTAACCCCGCTCCCGGGTACAAGCATCATGCTAGATGCGCTTATCATTGAGACAGTCCTGGTCATGATACAGAGGATTATGGGCCGTTGAAACACAAGATACAAGATTTGATTGAAGAAGGGCTCATTGAGTTCGAAGATCCTAGCAAGTCTAAAGCCATAGGTGGCTAGAAGGAGGATTTCTCAGATCATTAGTTTTGTTTCCATTCGCAATTTCTTTCCGTTTGTTTAAACATTAGTCTTATGACATATGCTATGTACTTTACAACAATCATTAATGCATTGCTTACGTTTGTCTTGATTCATTCCTAGTGTTCTCACTATATTCAAAACTGTGTTTTTACTTGGTTTTCTCCTTTGTGATATTCAACTCTCGATTAAAGTCGTACACCTTTAGAGGGAGAATGACGAAAACGATACCACAATTTCATACACTACGCTTTCGAACAGACCGTGCTGACGATGTACAGGCATTTGTTCAATTCCTAAATAATGGAGATATAAGGATGTTAATCCCTCGTCAACCCCTTTGAGCCCAAAGAAGTAGGAGTTTTCCTTCATACAAAATAAAACCCTTAATATATAACCTGGGGTAGGGTAGCTGCTCAGTTAACTTAATTATTCCAAGTTGTTCCTTTGAACATAATCACCGATGGTTCCCCATCATCATTAAGTCCGGCAGTCAATGTCCTCAAAGAAAAAGAAAGCAATACAAGAGCCTGCTAAGTCAAAACCTATTAAGGAGACTTAGGCAAAATTGGGGCATCCCGCTGACTGTAATTTTAAAACAAACAGTCCAGAAAAAAGTTAGGGATAACAAAGTCGAAAAAAGGTTACTTTGTACCTTCGACAAAAGGAAAATACTACAAAAAAGGAGAATGACTGCCTTTGCAGATAAACCTTTGGTTTTTGAACCATCACAAATGTCAATGTCACAATTCCCAAATTCTTTTGGAGACTAAATGCATAGCTAACTGAGCATAGGACTGGAGAACATCACGAAGATTGGGATGGGTACAAATAAACTTTAAGCCTCTATCTTTTGTTTCTTTAAACCGTGAACCAGGCCACGTTACAACCCTTAAAAGTCCTAAATGAAGCATGGTTAGTTCGAAAAGCATGCCGTTACCAAAGGTATCCCGAATCCTTAAGGTCTACTATAACTCTTGAGTTGATATCACTTTCTTACAAAAAAAAAACGTTGTTTTACTCAAAAATGTTTTTTAGCTTTCAAGACAGACATATGCATTTGCATCTTATGAATTTCATTACAAAGTACACCCGTCTATGTAGATTCAGATGTTTAAACATCAAGGGGAAGTTGCATGGGGCATGGCTAACGGCTAAAAATCCTACTGACTGACGAAGTAGCTTTAAAAACTCGTCAAAAGAAGAAACATCCCTTACTCATGACTGGGATGGCTAATGTGTACACATGGCATAACTAGTCATCATCCCATTTACATGGGGCAATCTAGTCAAGATTCGTGGAATCTCTCAAAGACGCTGAATAGCCCATGGGGCAAGCCCATTACCTGGGGGCACGTTGCAAAGGTCGCTCAGTATCAGATGATGTTAATGCCACTCTCACATCCTTTTCAGGAACATTTATAGGGTACTTTTCAATCTGTCCATATAGTCTTCTTTAAGACGTGTTCAAATACTTCTTACCCTTTCTAGGAACCTTTTCCAAACAGTCTTTTAAAGACCCGCCTTCTTATCCTTTCTATTTTCAAACCCTTTCAGACAGTCTTCTCTAAGATATATTCAGTTCCAAGAACCTTTTCTAGGTAGTCTTCTGTAAGACGTTTCTTAACCGTTTTCAGTTAGTCTTTTAAGACATATTCAAACTTCTCTTACGCTTCCAAAAACCTTGTCAAACTTTATTTAAAGTACAGAGTCTTTTCTAAGACAGTTCACCATTCTTTCTAGAGTAGTCTTCTTCAAGATGTTTTCCCTGAGTTTTGTTCAAAACCTCGCGTTCCTAAAAATAGTCTTTATCCTCTATAGGAATATTTCTGACCCTTTACACAACACATCCCTTCGAGCTTTGTTTAAAGCTCAGTCTTATTTAAGACAAGTTCACGTTTCTTTCCAAGGACCTCTTCAGGTAATCTTATAAAAGACATCATCTCATTCTGAGTACCCAGCAAATCACTATCCGTCAGGCGCGACTGAAACGCATGACTCAGCATCTGCTTCATATTCAAACCAACACTTAGCATCAAGGAGACCTCTAAATTGGTCTAATCAAAGACGATCATTCCTGATAAAAACCCTTAGATGGGGAAACCACGTTCAAAGGGTTTTCCTAGAACAGGGGCATACAATCCAGAATCCTATTGACTGGGGGGCATATCTTTCAAGAATTCAAACACTGGGGCAATGCATATCAGGCAAGACATGGTGAAATTCGAGTTCCCTCGAAAGGTCCCTCCTTCAGATTAAGGGGCACGTCTCTCAAAATTTCCAATATTCGGGAAGTCACATTGGCATCATACAAAGAGCATTGCTGCATATTTGATCTTCTCACGCCTGTACCATTCACATCCCGCAGTGTGGGGTAGGCATACATGCATAATTCTCATTGAGAATCTCATTACATGACACATGCATCATAACATTGCATAAAACTAACGCTACCTTTTCAGGTCACTTCACTTCAAAAAGATGTTATCATCAAATTACCACGCAAATACGATCGTATCAACGATTCAATCTTAACAGATACAAGTCCAATACCTCACTCCAAGTCTTTCTTCAAAGACAATCCAGAAGCAATCAAAGAATTTCTTACCTCTCCAGGTAGTCTTGTCCAAGACAATTATCCTAACCTCTCCAAGCAGTCTTGTGTAAGACATATCCTGACCTTTCGAGATAGTTTTGTTTAAAACGTTCCATATCCTTTATAGGAACCTTTCGAGGTAGTTTTGTTCAAAATATTTCATATCCTTTATAGGAACCTTTCGAGATAGTTTTGTTTAAAACGTTCCATATCCTTTATAGGAATCTTTTTTAGATAATTTTGTTTAAAACGTTTCATATCCTTTATAGGAATCTTTTTTAGATAGTTTTGTTTAAAACGTTTCATATCCTTTATAGGAATCTTTTTAGATAGTTTTGTTTAAAACATTTCGTTCCCTTTATAGGAATCTTTCTAGATAGTTTTGTTTAAAACATATCGTCCCCTTTATAGGAATCTTTCTAGATAGTTTTGTTTAAAACGTATCGTTCCCTTTATAGGAACCTCTCTAGGTAAGTCTTGTTTAAGATATCTCGTATCCTATCCAGGAGCCTTCCCAAGTGAGTCTTGTGTAAGACGTATTACATCCATTCCAAAAAAAAAAAAAACCTTTTCTAAGTCAGTCTCATTTAAGACACATCATGCCTTTCTAGGTAGTCCTCTTAAAATACTTATCCAATCGTTTCTAAGACACACTTAGTTATTTTAAGGAACTTCTCAGTCAGTCTTCTCTAAGACAATTCTTCCTAAGCATTGTTCAAAGCTTAAGCTTCTTCGCATCAACTTGCGATACATCCTATTCAGGAACCTCTTCAAGTGGTCTTATGTAAGACATTACTCCGTATCTTCAGATACAATTAATATGATCCTGGTATGAAGAGCATATGCTCTGGACAAGCATCTTGTCAAACAAACGGGTGGCATCTATGAGCCCATCTCCTGCGGAACTCCTTCCCTACGCAAGCAAATTTCAGGGCATTTCAGTGTCCAATCATCTTCTACCTCTTCAGGTTCAAGAAGATTAAACAGGGGCAGCTGTCATACCCCAAAATTTGCCCTCCATGTTCCATTCACAATGATTCAAGGTTCAAGATTCAATGCCAAAGCTTTGCTCAAACAATCCCCAAGATCCACAGTCAACTGATTCAAACCTGAAGGTCAACTGCAATCAAAGCATGATTCAAACTATGATCATTGGTTAAACATCAAGTATAGAGGTGCATAACCATCATTTGATCAAGGATTGATCATGATTCCATTAATAGAAACTCAGAGATGAACAAATGCAAAAAGGTTCAAATTAGGGTTTCTTAGGAGAAAGTCAACCCAACTTTGACTGGGCATAACTTTCACATGGAACATCAAAAATTCCCCACTCAAAGCCTATTTTGAAGGAAATTGGATTCTCTACAACTTTGTGTCTCACAAGCCAAGGCTAGAAGTGCTTCATTTAAGAGATACAAGGCAAAAGATTACAGGTCATTTTCAGGCATCCCTCAAAAGCAGTTTTTTCTCAAAGAGGATATGATCAAGATAAAAGCTTCAAATGAAAAATATATTCCAAAGTGGCTTATAGAGGACCTTTTGAGGTTTCTAAAAAGTATTAGATCTCCCTCATAGCTTAAAAATTGAGTGAGATATGCTTGATCAAAGTTAGGTGATTTTGGTGGGTCAAATATGAAAAAGGAGGGTTCAAATTAAGAAATTTTGCAAAGGGGCCTATGGTTTTTTGATGCAAACATGATCCACAAGCCTTTAGCTTGTCCAAAAACAAAAGGGCACGAAATTTAGCATATTAATTGATTTAATATATTTTTTTATTTCATTTTTATGATTTAATTAAGTATAAAATCAAATATTATGGTAAAATATTGATATAAGCCAAATCCAATCAGTATTAATGGCAAAATATGATATAATTTCGTGACAAATCGAATGGGAAAAGATTGATATATAATTTTGGCAAGAAAGGAAACTTTTTATGCAAGAAATAAAATCCAATTTTCAAAGAAGGTAAGATTTGATTCAAGTGAGTACTTGTGGGGTTTTTTAACCTAATACATTCACTATAAGTAAGGGAGAGGGGGCACACGAATAAGGGTTGGGAAATCTAGGCAGAGGCGCATAACTAAGAACAAGAAAAACTCACTCAAAACCAAGATTCGGTTTCAAAGAATTGGGGACTTTCAAAGAGATTTAGAGGTTGCAAAAGCTCCCTCAAGTAATTCTGAACGGGTTTGGACCTTTACTCTGCATCAATACTCCCAGAATAACCTCCAATTGGCCGAGGTAAGTGATTTTGAAACCATGGTCGATTAGCATAATTCAGACATTCTTGTTAGCAATTAATCGCATATTTTAATTGATGATGATACTCTGAACGTTTCTGGATTGATTGCTTTAAGTTTTAGTGTGTGAATCGTATTCAGCCATTGGAGGCCGAATTAGGGTTCTTGATTTTGAATTAGGGGTTTTCATTAAAGGTAAAATTAGGTCACAATATTGAGATGATTGGATTCGCATGGTTGGGAAGAAGGCAAGGGTAAGGTCGCGAAAGGTTTACATTCAAACGTGGGCTATTCGCTATTTTTTGGTACTGTTGCTACGAAGGATTTTATTGTAGCGAAACCGTAGCTAAAACTTGCAGGTTTTGTGAGTTCTGGGGTAGAAGATGATGGCGTGTCAACGCCTGGTTGGCCGTTTTTGAATTTCGCGCGCAGTCCCATGTGTGTCTTTAATCTTTGTATATAATTTGTTGAACACGCACCATTATCAAATGAGTGACTTGGCTGGGTTGGTTAAGAGAACGCGTATGGGAGTGGAGGGTCGCAGGTTCGAGCCCTCCCTCCAACATATATTTTTTCTAAATTTCCCAATGAGATCCCATGCGCCTGCACTTCTATAGTCCACTATGAACCCTCATGATCTGACCCTAGGATCTCCACTCAACTAGATCTGACGCCCCATTCTGGTTCCCTATACCATAGTCCCTCATAACAGCCACACAGGATCATAACCTTAATGAACTTTAAATAATTTTAATTATTTAGTTATTTTAATTGAAATGTCTTTTAATATTGATTATTAAATAATTGCTTTTTTTAAAAAAAAAAATAATTATATAATAGTTATATTAAAGATTTTAATTTGTTATTCGTGCCGATTAAATCGATTGATCGCTATGGTTAACAATAATTTTAATTAAAGTATTGTTTAAATAAATTACAAATCAAATTATATTCGATTAAATGGTTGCAATCATCTTATTGATTGTGATGATTAATCCTCCCTTGTTCTAAATTTAATTTGTTATTATTTGTAATCGAATCAATCGGTTATGAGGGGTAACAATACAAAACAAAATTCACAAAAATAATAAAATACAATAACCCGTTATTAGTGATAATCGAATCAATCGGTTTGAATTGGTAATGGTGCAAAACCCCTAATCTTTTGACTATGGTGATCAAACCTATTGATCATTGCGGTTAATAGTGCCATACTAAATCAGGGTTGTACGCCCATATTTCAAAACACTTTTCAAACATTTTTCAAACTTCAAGTTCAAAATACAGATTTTTATCTACGATAGGCTATTCAAAGCCTCCAAACCTTCAAATCAAATTTCAAACCTTAAGGCGTACAACCCTTCCCCGAACTACGTTGACTCTGATTCTCCCTAAGGAGATACGTAGGCACTTGGCAACAAGGCGAGTCCCCTTCCTCCAAATCTTAATCATGTCTTTAACCCTATTAATTGCTTGTTACCTTTCTTTATGTTTTGCCATAACCCTTATCTTTGCAATGTTAGCCTTTAGGAAAGGGTTGAGGGTGCCTAACACCTTCCCTCGACCTGAATATAGTATCTTACCCCGATCTCTCAACTACGAAAGGTTTCCTATTCGCCTTAGTAGAATAGGTGGCGACTCTCTAAGTCTAATTTTTAGGCAGGTTGCTACAGCAAGAACCAAAAAAATCACCAAAGAACTCAAAAATCATTTTCAAGGAAATCGTGGCTTTCAACAAGAATTGAAGGTTGCAAAAGGTTCATTGGAGGATTTGGAACGTGTCTGGATACTAGCATAGCATCAACAACCCCAGATAACCCCCCAATTAGTCAAGGTATGCGCGTTTAAAGTTATGGCCGATGGGAATGATTCATGTGCATCCATATCAAATTAATTGTGTATTCTGATTATTCTTGGTATCCTTGTTTATTCTGGGTGGTTTAATTGTTGTTTGTATGCTTAAATCGTGAATCACCATTGGTGCACGAATTAGGGTTCTTGATTTCAAATTGGGGGTTTTTATTAGAGGTAAAATTAGGACAAAATAAGGGTAGGGTTAGGTTCGCGTGAGGGAGACGAAGGAGTCTGATGGGTCGCGCCTCATTTATATGCATAAGGGCTCGATTCACTATTTTTTCCAGGTCGATATTTGCTATGAACAAACCGTAGCTATTTCGTAGCTATTCCTCTGAAAGTTACAGGGTTTATTGGAGAAGATGATGAAGTGTCACAACGTCACTGGCGCGTTTGAATTTCGTGCGTGTTTTCCATTTTGGCTCTTTGATTTTAGTTATGATGTACTGAAGGGAAACGATAAACGAATGGTTCGCATGGTTGGAGTGGTAAAGGCGCATATGTTATACCCAGGGTCCAGGGTTCGATCCCTGGCCCTTTCATATTTTTTTTCTGTGATTTTCTAAACGTGATCCAGTGCATCCTTGACCCTAGACTTCACCATGCACCCTCTCAATCTGACTATCAATCCTCCCCTAAGCCAGATCTAGCGCCCCAGATTTAATACCCCATAACATACACCCTCAAACCAACCATATGGAATCAAAATCACTAATTAACTCATTTATTTTAATTAATTTAAATATTTTAGTTAATTATATTTAATATTTATTTATATAATAATTTATTTTTATAAATAAGTTAATATATATTATAAATGTTAAATTTCTAACTTATTGATTCGTTCCGATTAAATCCATTAGTCGTGATGGGCAATAATTAATTTTCTTAAAATATTTATTTAATTAAAATACAATTAAATTATATTCGATTAAATGGTTGCAACTATCTTATTAGTTGTGATGATTAATCCTTTCTCTTTCAAAACTTCAAATTCGTTATTCTTTTTAATCGAATCAATCGATTGCGAGGGGTAACAATGCAAATCAATTCATAATTATTAAAAAATATCATAATTCGTTATCAGTAATAATCAAATCAATTGATTAAAATTGGTAACGATACAACTTCAAATCTGTTAACTATGGCGATTGAATCTATTGATCGTTGCGGTTAATAGTGCTAAATCAAATCAGGGTTGTACGCCCAAAACTTAAAACACACTAAACCACGACACCACAGATTTTCATCTCTTCAATACTGCGATGTTCAAACTACGATAAGGTAACTCAAAATACCTTCGAACATTCGCATTTTAAAAACAATTTCAAAACAACTTCAAACCACATTCAATTCAATTCTAAGTTGTACAATCCTGTTCCCGAACTACGTTAACTCTGATTCTCCCTAAGGAGATACGTAGGCACTTGGATAACCAAGGCGAGTCCCCTTCCCTCTAAATCTCATTTTTTTCCTGATTCGTTCCCCTTAATTATTTAACCCTCGAAAGCATAAACCTTACCTTAATACTCTTAGCCATAAAACTGTTGACCTTAGATTCAAAGCCATAGGAAAGGGTTGAGGGTGCCTAACACCTTCCCTCGACCTGAATATAGTATCTTACCCTGATCTCTTAATTGCATAGGTTTCCTATTCGCCTTGGTAGAATAGGTGGCGACTCTAAACATTAAATTTTTAGGGCAGGTTGCTACACGAGGCCATGGTCAAATTCGCCTTGACCTCACGAATCTATCCATGGCAACCATATGCCCTGATTTTACCTGTAGTAAAAACCCCCAATTTGGAGCTTCGAACCCTAGCATGGCAATATGTTTATAACAGCATCATAACATCCAAAACTTTCCAGAATCGATCAATACAATATACTAAACACAAATATGCAATTGGTTTTGAGTATTGATGCATGAATTTATGGAATCGATTCAAATTAAAGTTAGACAAACCTTGAACAATTAGGGAGTATTCTAAGTGTATGATGCAGTGTGAATGATTGGGACACCTTCAGGATCGTCCAGGGAATGAATTGGGATCAATCAAATGCCTTGAATCACCTTGTAACAAAGAATTGAAGTTTGAGATTTCTTGGATTTTATTGACTCGGGTTAGGGTTCTTTGGCTACAGAATTTCGTAACCTAATGCTCTGCTACACTTATGTTTATATAAAGGAACATATTAGGGTTATAAAGCTAGAGAGAACCTTCTTGAATCTTTGATTGAAAGTTATGCAAATTTGATTGAAATTTGATTTATGTTCTTTCTAATTTTGGCCTTAAATGATCCAATCTCTTTTCAATTACCAGCACGAAATTTTATTGATATTTGGAGTAAATGTGGATTGGATTTGATTCAAAACAAATTTCCTTCCAAATCTTTTGATTTTTCCTTAATTTTATTGAATTTTAAATGAATAAAAATTCTTATAAAATTAATTAAAATCAAATAAATTCGTGGCCAATGGTTTATGGGCTCTCAATACCATAAGGAAGAAGTTTGGATCTTAAAAATATGGGCCCATTTGCAAAGAAACTTAATTTAAGGCCTTTTATTTCACATTCTTTCTTCCAAAATTAGCCAACTTTGACAAGACATATATCCTTCAATTTATGATGTATGGAGCAGTTCTAGGACTTTTTAGAAACCTTGAAGAGTCCTCTAACCAGTGTTTTTCGTCTCATGTCAAAATGATTTTCCATGCTCCTTGTGTATTCTTTTGAAAAAAATGACTTTTGGTTGACTTTCGAAAAGGACCTCTAATGTTTTGATCCATATCTTTCAAATGAAGCATTTTTAGACTTGGCATGTGAGAGACAAATTTGTAGAGAATTCAATTTCCTTCAAAATGAGCTTTGGATGGAAAATTTATGATGTTCCATGTAGGAGTTATGGCTGGTCAAAGTTAAGTTGACTTTTTCCTATGAAAACCCTAATTTAGAAACTTTTGGAATTGTTGGTTTCTGATCTTTCCTTGATGAACCATTATCAATTCTTTATCAAATGGTGAATGATACTTCAATATGAGGATGTTGACAAAAAAAATCAGGAGTTTTGACATTATTTTGACCATAATTGACTTTTAGGTCAACCCAGTTGACTATTGACTTTCTGAGCAATTGAGTGATCAATCTTTTGAATTGAGACCTGAAATTTGTCATGGAGGTAGTGTGGGGTATCATAGACCATATAGGATGCCTTTGAGCCGTTGGTTCATTCATTTTCCCTTAGAACAACAAAACCCTAATTCTCTGAGCCTTGTTTAGGAGAGGGTGTCTTTGAGCTTTGTACCTTGATTTGAATTTGAATAGGAGAAATAGTATGGGAAAATTTTGGGGTATGACAGCTGCCCCTGTTCAATTGTCTTAAACTTGAAGATGTAGAGTGGTTTGTACACCAGTCGGTATCCGAAGGTGGAAGATGATTGAACACTAGAATACCAGGAAATTTGCCTTTGTCGGAGATGGGCTTGAAGATGCCATCCAGGTGTTTGGAGAAGATGTATGATTGGGATGGGCTTGAAGATGCCATCCAACTTGATAGACTTTGAGAGTCAGAATACGTCGTACGTTAGACCGTTTTTGAGGAATAGACTTAGGTTGAGTCGTACGTTATACTGGGTCTAGTTTGCATCGGCAGATGTCTGGAAAACCGTGCGTTAGGATGAAGGATGTGTCGTACGTCAGATCAAACCCAATTTGCATCCGTAGATGTCTAGAAAACCGTGCATTAGGTCAAAGGATGAGTCGTGCGTTAGACTAAATCCAATTTGCATCCGAAGATGTCTGGAAAACCGTGCGTTAGACTGAAGGATGTGTCATACGTCAGATCAAACCCAATTTGCATCTGTAGATGTCTGGAAAACCGTGCGTTAGGTCAAAGGATGAGTCGTGCATTAGACTAAATCCAATTTGCATCCGTAGATGTCTGGAAAACCGTGCGTTAGGTTGAGGGCTAAGTCGTGCGTTAGACTAAATCCAAATTGCATCCGTAGATGTCTGGAAAACCGTGCGTTAGGTCAAAGGATGAGTCGTGCGTTAGACTAAATCCAAATTGCATCCGTAGATGTCTGGAAGGCCGTGCGTTAGGCTGAACTTTGAATAAGATTCGAATCTTCGTAATGTACCTGTCACATATTGTCAGTTTTTTATGCAATGTTATGGTGCATGAGCTATGTGTTCCTCAAAATAAATGAGGAATGTGTGTATGAAGTAATGTATGCGATGTATGAATATGTTTATGATTTATGATGTATGACTATGATTTATGCTTCTTAGAACATCTTGATTGAGAAGATAGATCATTTTGTTGTTGATCTTATCTTGGAGATGCTCGGTTGGGGATTTATGATATCTGCTTTGGGATGATCAGTAACTTGATGTACCCTGATTGGGGATGAGATATGTCGGAGAACCGGTAGTGTTGAAGATATGAACTCTGTTGGGGAGCCATGTCTTTTGTTGAGAGTATTTGAAGATATCTTCTTTAATGATTACTCTGTGGGGATTCCTTCGGATTATTGACTTTGAGGGAGGGCTTCTGGATTACTTTAGACATTGTCTCTTCGCCTTTCCTATCTAAACAACTAGTATATATTTTTACAAAAGAAAAGATAAATGATAATCATGTTCATATGCATATGTTCATTCAAAATTACCATTGGACGTTTGCGTATTCGAAAAAGAAAAGGAAACTTCGGGAGAAATAAGAATAACTTGTATCAAGAAAGCCATGAATAGGCAAAAATAGAGAATATATTGTGTGTTTATGAAAGGTACAAAATAAAATAAAGGAAAATATCTATGTGGGAACAATCCTATTGAGTTTCAATTCTGCTATTGCTATTATGTCTTCGAGCATCTCATCCCTTGCTTGTTGGAGAAAGATGATTGAATCGTTCTGAGCCCTTTGAACTTGATGTTGTAGATATAACTGATCGATGAGTGATTTGAACGAGACATAGTCGTACGCTTAATCCTTAACTTTTGCCTAGGCCATCCTTTCAGGTTTTCAGCCTAACAGGATACCCTTTTTTTGCCTAAGTCGCTCTTTCGGGTTTTCAACTTGCCGGGTGTACATTTTTATATATATATCCCTAACTTTTGCCTGAACCCTTTTGGTCCGCCGGGATGCCCTTACTTTTGCCTGGGTACGTCGACTTAGCGGTTCATATTTATGCGTAGTATTTTTTGACTATGTCTGCATTCACAGCCTCCATACTGTAGACTAGTGAGAACGGGGTTGCCCTAGTTGAGGTACGTGCGGAAGTACGGTAACCATGAAGAGCAAATGGTAACATCTCATGCCAATCCTTATGAGTCACAGTCATTTTCTGTACAATCTTCTTTATGTTCTTGATGGCGGCTTCCACAGCGCCATTCATCTTTGGTCTATATGGAGAAGAATTGTGGTGCTTGATATTGAACTGTGTGCAGAGCTCAGTAATCATCTTACTATTCAAATTGGTACCATTGTCTGTGATAATCCTTTCGGGGATGCCATACCGACAAATAAGATTATGCTTAATGAATCGAGCCACCACATTCTTGGTCACGGAGGAAAATGAAGCAGCCTCTACCCATTTGGTGATGTAATCAATGGCCACAAGGATGAAACGGTGCCCATTGGAAGCGGTAGGTTTGATTTCTCCGATCATATCAATGCCCCACATTGCAAAAGGCCAAGGAGCAGTCAGAACGTTTAGAGGAACAGGAGGCACGTGTACTTTGTCGGCATATATCTGGCATTTGTGGCATGTTCTAAAATGTTGGTGACAGTCAGTTTCCATTGTGGACCAGTAGTAACCCGCTCTCAGAATCTTTTTAGCCATAGTATGTCCACTAGAATGGGTTCCAAAAGTACCATCGTGCATTTCTTCCATGATCTTTTCAGCTTCCTTCTTGTTCACACAACGAAGCAGGGTTGAATCATGATTGCGCTTGTATAAGGTTCCATTGCTCAGAAAGAACTTGGATGCGAACCTTCTTAAGAATTCTTGTCATTGATGGATGCCCCTTCGGGGTACTCTTGAGTCTCGAGGTATCTTTTTACTTCATGAAACCATTATTTTTCTTCAACCTCGTCAGTAACTATCTCGTAACAGTATGCTGGTTCGTCATATCTTTCAATAATAACTATAGGGGCCTCGTTGTCCCATCTGACCTTGAACATGGATGACATAGTAGCTAAGGCATCCGCCAATTGATTCTCTTCTCGAGGGATATGTTCGAAAGTGATTTCTTCGAAATGTGGGATCAAAGATAACACCAACTCTTTGTAAGGCATGAGATTAGGATGCTTCGTGTCCCATTCTCCTTTGATCTGACTAATTACTAGGGCTGAATCCCCATATACTTCCAAGAACTTGATTCTTAAGTCGATAGCAGCTCTGAGACCCAAGATACATGCTTCATACTCAGCCATATTGTTGGTACAGTTGAAACATAGTCTCGCTGTGAACGGGGTGTGTCCACCTGCGGGAGAGATAATTACAGCGCCAATACCATTACCAAGTGCATTCGAAGCTCCATCAAAAGCCATAGTCCATCGGGATCCTGGTTCAGGTCCTTCATCCGGACCAGGTTGTTCATAATCAGTAACAAGCATAACATCTTCATCTGGGAATTCAAAACTCATGGATTGATAGTCGTCCACAGCTTGTTGAGCCAAATGATCTGCCACTACACTTCCTTTGATTGCTTTCTGTGTTGTATACTGGATTTCGTACTCTGTTAATATCATTTGCCATCTTTCTATTCGTCCAGAGAGAGCGGGTTTTTCGAACATGTACTTGATAGGATCCATTCTAGAAATCCACAAAGTGGTATGGTTCAACATATACTGTCTCAGTCGGCGAGCAGCCCATGCCAAAGCACAACAAGTTTTCTCGAGCAGTGAGTATCTTGTTTCACAGTCGATAAACTTTTTGCTAAGGTTGTATATTGCATACTCTTTTCGACCAGACTCGTCATGTTGCCCCAGTACGCACCCCATCGAGTTCTCTAACACTGTTAAGTACATAATTAGAGGTCTTCCTTCAACAGGTGGTATCATGATCGGAGGTTCTTGCAGATACTTTTTGATTTTGTCAAAGGCTTCTTGACATTGGTCCTTCCATTTTATTACTTGGTCTTTCCTCAGCAGTTTGATGATTGGTTCACAAGTAGCGGTCAGATGGGAAATAAATCTAGCAATGTAGTTCAGACGTCCCAGGAATCCTCTAACTTCTTTCTCGTTACGTGGAGCAGGCATCTCTTGTATAGCTTTTACTTTTGCAGGATCGACTTCAATACCTTTACTACTAACAACGAAACCTAGTAGCTTACCATATCTTACGCCAAAGGTACACTTGTTTGGATTCAGTCTCAACTTGTACTTCTTCCGCCTATCAAACAATTTTTGCAGGTGGTCTAGATGTTCTTCTTCATTGTTGGATTTTTCAATCATATCATCGACATAAACCTCTATTTCTTTGTGGATCATATCGTGGAACAGAGCTACCATCGCATGTTGGTACGTTGCCCCTGCATTCTTCAACCCAAATGGCATGACTTTGTAACAAAAAGTGCCCCAAGGTGTAGTGAAAGTTGTCTTTTTCATATCTTTGGGTGCCATCTTAATCTGGTTATAACCTAAGAAACCATCCATGAAGGAGAACACTTTGCATTGCGCAGTACTATCAACTAGGATATCAATATGTGGTAGAGGAATATCATCTTTGGGACTTGCTCGATTCAAATCTCTATAGTCCACACACATTCTGACCTTTCCGTCTTTCTTAGGTACCGGGACTATATTAGCAATCCATGGTGGATATCTCACAACTTTCAAGAAACTAGCATTGAACTGTTTCTCAACCTCTTCCTTGATTTTCTGAGCCATGTCAGGCCTGCTTCTTCGTAATTTCTGCTTAACCGGAGGACTGTTTTCTTTGATAGGCAGACGGTGAACCACAATATCAGTATCGAGCCCAGGCATATCTTCGTAAGACCAAGCAAATATCTCAACATTGTCTTGTAGCATCTGGATCAATCTCTGTTTGACACCCTCTTCTAGCTCAGCCCCTATCTTGATTTCTTTCTTTTCTTCGTCGGTACCTATATTCACAACCTCAATTTGCTCTTCATGCGGCTGTATAGTCTTTTCTCCTTGCTCTAGCAATCTAGCAAGTTCTCTGGGCACTTCGCAATCTTCCTCACCTTCATCCTCAGCTTGGTAGATCGGATTTTCAAAGTCATATTTAGCAATAGCAGAGTCGTTATCAATAGGATCCAGAGTGGACATGGATCTGCAGTGCATTATGTGGGTGTGTGTGAGAACACATAGCTATAAAAGTAAAGAAAAATAAAAGCGAACACACAATTTGAATACGAAACGTCCAATGCTTTATTGAATGAAAATATGCTTATGAAATGACAAGCCCTAACAATGGACCATTGTGCCTCGGGCAGGACACATGGCTTTAAAGTTTATTGTTTATTGAAATACAGAAATTTAAATTGGAAACATAAAGGAAAGCAAAAAACTAAGAATGGTGATTACTCCTGACTATAGGAGATAGAAACAATGTCTTCAGTCTTCTAGTTGTCCAGCCCTTTGTCTGATATGGGGAAGATCCAATTGTCTAGGTTGCCATTATATTCATCTTCACTTATGGCGTTGACTCCTTTGCTGATGAAATGACGCTTCAAACCTTCTGGTCGAGGATGTCTTTCTCCACTTTGATCCTTAGCAGTGCAGCCTAGACCCCATTTGTTGGACTTGTACGGAATATCAGGAAGTTTCTCCCAGATAGTGCAGCCACCTTCTTCTACCACTGCCCTAGCGTCTTTCTGAGAAGCCATTGTAGGAGGAATCCTAGTAACTTTAGGAGCAGTGTAGACATGCTTAGTCTCAGGAACCACTTGAGGGACCAATTCGAACGCTTGACGGGGAGATTCAAAAGCTTCTCCAGTGAATTCTACATACTTGGTCTCATCTATGAAGCTCACCACATACTCTTCTTCACCATACACAATGACAATCTTGCCTTTCGCTGGATATTTTAGTTTCTGATGGAGAGTTGATGTCACAGCATTTGCCCCATGTATCCAAGGACGCCCAAGTAGACATGAATAAGCGGGATGAATGTCCATCACATAGAACACGGTGTTGAAAGTCTAGGAACCTACTCTGATCGGGAGCTCGACTTCACCATGTACAGTACTCATTGAACCATCAAAAGCTTTCATTATCACATCACTGGATTTCAGCAGGATTCCTTCAGGTTTGAGTTTGTCCAACACCATCTTGGGTAGCATATTCAGAGATGAGCCATTGTCAATCAGTACATGGGCCAGAGTGGTGCCCCCACATTCAATAGAGATATGTAGCGCCTTATTATGATTCTTTCCACTAGGACTCAGAACAGCATCAGAAAACCCAAGGTAGTTATCTGTCGTCAGGTTTGCAATACAATTCTCGAGTTGTGTGACAGAAATCTCTTGCGGCACATGAGCGGCCTCTAGAAACTTCATCATAGCTTTGGCGTGAGTCTTGGAACAACTTAGGAGTGACAGCATAGAGATCTTGGAAGGAGTATGCCCCATTTGTTCAACAATGTCGTAATCACTCTTGCGGATGATCTTCAGGAACTCATTTGTGTCTTCAGAAGATGGATTTTCAGTAACGGTCTCAACTGGTGTCTGGATAGGTTCATGCAAAGGCCCTTTACCTCGAGTATCAGTATTTTGATTAGGAATAGTCGTAACAGCAGGTGAAGCAGTGTTTGGAGAGATTTCTGGAGAAAACACTCTTCCACTTCTTATCACTTTACTAGTTCCAGCAATATTGCCCACATCAGGATTGGCGTCTTCAGAAACTTTGTCGGCTATGAGTTCTTGTTTGACCCCTTGGATATAGACCTCGGCACCATAATTCCAAGGGATAGCTTTATCAGAAGAATATGGCATTGGACCAGGTTTAGTAATAATAATCGGAGCCACACGAGGTTCAGCAGAAATCTTGAAAGGAGCCTTGGTAGGGATCTTCAGCGGAGCCTTCGAAATCACAAACACATCTTCGATCTTCAAACCATGGGAGAAACCTTCGCACAAATTCTCAATAGAAGGAATCTTCTCAAATCTGATAGTGCCACGATACATCCAGCCTTAGATACCTCTTTTCAGATTCTCACAACCATTAGGTAGGGATGCACAGTAATAACAACCTGGGTCACAACCTGGAAATAAACCAGCTTGCAGCAGCTTTCTCTTGATATCAGGGAGGGGAGTTGACAGATCTCTCACATCATAGACATGAACTGTGTCCATGATAGCATTAACATTCTTGTCGTGCTTCGGCATGGGAGCAGTAATGACATTAGGAGTCTCTGGAGCGTCGAACTCGATTTCACCAGCTTCTATCATGTCTTGGACTTTGTTTCTTAGGGCCCAACAATTATCTGCATTGTGCCCAGTAGCATTGGAATGGTAAGCACATGTAGCTTTGGGATCATAAGTTGGACTCGCAGTGTTGACAAACTTCGGAGGATCCTTTAGGGTGACCAGTTTAGCCTTCAGTAGATGTTGTAGGGCTTGAGACAAAGGCATGTTGATCGGGGTGAATTGTCTCCTTGGTCTATCAGTCTTGCGTTGATACTCTTGTCTAGGAGCTTGTTGAGATGTTGGAGTAGAGATGAGGACGGCGCCAACAGATTGATTCTGATCATTCTTACCACGGCCCCTCTGACTTTGAACAGCATTAGACTCATTTCTTCCGTGATATGGCTTCTTTGCAGTACTAGACGATGCACCTACTTGAATCTTCCCACTTCGAATACCACTCTCCACAAATTCTCCAGTCAATATGAGATCAGTGAAACCAGATGAGGAACTACCAAGCAAGTGACTATAGAACGGCCCAGTTAGCGTGCCCATGAACATGTCCACCAACTCCCTATCAGTCAAGGAAGGCTGGACTCTTCCAGCTAGATCTCTCCACTTTTGCGCATACTCCTTGAAACTTTCCTTAGGTCCCATAGACATGCTTTGTAGTTGCAAGCGAGTTGGTGCGAGGTCAGAATTATATTCGTATTGCCTGAAGAAAGCAGTAGCCATGTCATCCCATGTGCGAATATTGGCATTCTCCAGTTGATAATACCATTCTAGTTGAGTCCCAGACAAACTTTCTTGGAAGAAATGAATCCACAATCTCTTGTCTCCAGTATGAGGTTGGATTTTCCTCACATACGATCTCAGGTGCATCTTGGGACAGGAGACTCCATCATACTTAGCAAAGGCGGGTGTGGTGTCGTTTTCTTTTACCTCCCCGTTTCACTTGGGAGGACGGCACGCTAGACCCTTCACGCGAAATTTGGAAGGAGAATGCGCCCGTGGCGGGATGAATTTTATTTCAGTTCTTCCTACGATATCACACGAACTTTCTTATTTGTCCTACGAGTAGGAAAGGGGAAAAAAGATCTCAACTAAACCCTAGGAGTTTGCTAAGTGTGGGGATTTCACCTAGACTAGAAATTCTGGAGTCCGGGAGGTCGGTTATACATAGGGAAGTGTTTAAACACCCTACATATCTGTAGTACTCTACAGGAACCTTCTCTGTGTCATTGTGATTGTGTTTGCTGCTAATGATTGGGAAAGTTTCTCCTTTGTGTTAGGAGAAGGAATTGATTTGATTTGAAAAGACAGACAGACAGACAGACTGACTATTTTTGGTATTTTATTAGCTCGCTGAGATTCCTTGTGAACCTCATGCCTACATATCCCTAGTGGAAGTCAGAGCTTAATGTAGTTCGGGGAACTAACTAGGGAAAATAATTGTTTTTGGTGCCTTGCTTGAAGCTCAAGGTTGAAGCTTGGAATTAAATCTCTGTTTACAGTAAAGAGACATGAAATCATCTCTACAGAGAGGTATTTGTACTATTCTACCACAAACATTTTGAAAGAGTGACAGAATAACTGAATTCATTTCATTCAAGAGGGGGACCTTACTTGTGTGTGTGCAAGTATGCCAGTCAGATGCCTCTTAAATGAAAGAAAGATGCTCGTCCAAATTAGGGAAAGTGTACAAGTCTGGGGATGTGCCAGAGCATGTCTTTCAGAGTCCTAAATGGGAGACTTTGATTGAAATTGAAATTGAAATGTTTGTTTGTTTGAATGTGGTAGAGTAGTAAAAATATCTCTCTATAGAGATAAGCTATGTCTATCTACTGTATAAAAGATTTGAATTTAGCTGGCTTGTATGAGGCCCAAGCTTGAGGCTTTTTGACTGATTAATTAATATTATTGACTCTAGGAGATGACTCCATTGAGGATTAATTACAGGGTATTTTAGTGTTCTGTACAAAGCCCAGAATTGAGGCTGACTCTATTTGGAGAGTGTTTATTTGATGGATTTTATTTGGTGTTCTGTACAAAGCCCAGAATTGAGGCTGACTCTACTGAGGGAGACTCTATTTATGTGCCTTGTACAAAGCCCAAGGTTGTGGCTGACTCTAGCTATGGAAAACATTATTTTCTGCCTTGTACAAAGCCCAAGGTTGTGGCGGACTCTTAAATAAATGAATTGAGTATGGATGACTATATGGGGAAAGATCCTAAGTGTTAGGAATCTTTGACACATGAAAGTATGGTTTATCTGCCTTGTACAAAGCCCAAGGTTGTGGCTACTGAATGATGAAGAACTCACTGGGGAGACTCTATTATCTGCCTTGTACAATGCCCAAGGTTGAGGCTGACTCTTGACAGGGGAGTTTTATTGTTTGGTGCCTTGTATGAAGCCCAAGGTTGAGGCTAACTGTTTTTTGTTGGTTTTAACTCTACTGGAGATTAAAAAGACTGTTTTTCTTTGGAAGCTAACCCTTTCCAGGGATTTTGACTCAGCTGGTGAATTTGTCTATTAAAAGACTGACTTTTATCATGTTTTTGGAGGCTGACCTTTTCCAGGGGTTTTGACTCTTTTGGGGAAATTATCTCCTAAGGGAAATGAATCTTTATTTTTTTTTACTTTTTATTAATTGACTTTGGAGGCTAACCCTTTCCAGGGGTTTTTATTAAAATGAAGGAATGTGTGGAAGCTAACCCTTTCCAGGGATTTTATTTTAGACAGATGTTGGAGGCTAACCCTTTCCAGGGGTTTGACATTTTAGACAGATGTTGGAGGCTAACCCTTTCCAGGGGATTGACATTTTAGACAGATGTTGGAGGCTAACCCTTTCCAGGGGTTTGACATTTTAGACAGATGTTGGAGGCTAACCCTTTCCAGGGGATTTTATTTTAGACAGATGTTGGAGGCTAACCCAAGATGAAGGCTGACTCAATGCTGAGGATGATCAAACATGGATCCTAGACTCTGCTAAGGAAGATTGATGAAGATAAGGGTGACAGAGACTATCCATGTCTCTCATTCCAAAAGGTGTACTCAATGCAAAATTGAGACAAACTTAGCTTGTTTAAAGTCTGGTTTAAATTGGAAGAAACTCACCAGGGTAGGCTAAAAGGTGACTAAAGACCTGTTCCTATGTTTATAAGAAACCTGATGGGTCCTTGTATACAAGCTCAAGAGGAAGCTGGAAATGCTTTTAAGAAGCCTGTGGGTCCTTGTACAAAGCCCAAGAGGAGGCTAATCGAGGGTCATCGAGGGTCCTTGTTATAGCACAAGAGAAAGCTATGTAGTTTTGAACTTATTTTGGCTCTAAGCAAATGGGTAAGAGGTTTCACCGGGAATAATTCCTCTTTGGGTGGATGTGTCCTATTATTTGGATTCTAAGGTTTTTACCAAGATGTTTCACCGGGAATAATTCATCTTGGGGGTTTGAACTACAGATCTCTAATTAGGAAAGAGCCTTCACCGGGAAGACATTCTCAATCCTAGGTCATATTCCTATAATATATATATATATAGTTTAACTGTCCTAAGGTTTATACTCAAACGTAGTTCTAAACAAATATATGTACAGTTTATATTTGACAGTAATTTAAATAAAGACTGTAAATTGAAAGCTTGTAAAGCCTAACCTGGATGGAGTGGAGGCCTTTGAAGAAGTATGTACAGAGCCTTACCAGTAATTGATGGATAACAGTTGAATATATAGGATAAACAGTTAATGGTTTTTGAAAACAGAAGAAGTGAAGATGGACAAAGGTCACATAGGTATCTGAAGAGTTTCACCGGGAATAATGCCCTTCAAATACCAGAAGAATGTTTTGAAAACAGAAAGAAGATTTTGAAAATACCGTTTTGAAAACAAGCTAAGAAGAGAAGGTTTTTGGGACTTACACTCTATTAGAGGCCCAGTACTTTACAGTACTGGTGTAAAAGCAATTGAAAATGATTTTGAATGATACAAGGTTTTGTTGTTTGAAAACCCTAATCATCCGTTTAATTAGAGATTGAAAACAGTTTTGAGAATTGACAAAAGTCAACTTAATTAAAGTAAAAATAAAGATTTTTTACTTAATTAAGACCTAAACAATTAGGGCTTTATCATAAACTTTATTTACAAAATAATTAGGTTGAAACAAAGTGAATATATGTATTTAAAGTATTTAAGAAAACACTTAAAACATACTATTTTAAACCTAATAAAAATATATGAAATAAATAATATTTTTATGATTTTTTTTATTTATTCACAAAATAGGTATATTAAATGATAAGTGTGTGAAAAATGAAGTGAAAATAAATTAATTTGATAGGTTAAATAAATATGTGAAGTTTGTGAGAAAATGAAAGAAATTGTGTGTTAAAAAAATAGTTTTGGCCCTTGGAGGGTTTGAACCCACGCCCTCTAGGCCACACATTCAAAACAAACACCACTGAGCCAACGCGCGTGTGGTGATAGTGACTTGCCTTCATTTGGTTATGTTTTAAAACAAGTTGCAAATCCTTGAAAAATAAAGGAATCAAAAAGTCTGGGGCGAGGGGGATTCGAACCCCAGACTTGAGGCATGATGATACTAAGGGCGTATGGGAGGCCACTAGAGCAAGTTTGTTCAGTCGTTAAGGGAATGCCTATCATTAAAAATAAAACAAACTTTGCTCAGAGATTTGAAAAATGGCGCCACCCTCCATCTTCGTCTTCAACCTCAAGCTCCATCAATTCAAATTTCTGAACTCTCTCAACTCTCAACCATTTGCAATGATGTAAACATGAAACTTGCTCTAAATTCACTCACGATTCTAAATATGTAACTAACATGAATTAATATTAACTACATCTAACTAATTTACCAGAAATCGTGAAGAACCCTAAAATTTCAAAATCAAATTAAATGACTATACTGCAAGATAAATGGATGATGATAGAGGGTTTTCAATCCTCTGATGATGCTGAACAAGATAGAATCGAGCTATTTCACAAAGAGTACTTAAATTAGAGAAGTGAGGTTCAGGAACTTACCTCTGAAAATGGAGGTCGTGAGGATGATTGAGAGCACCTGGGCTTGAATGAATGATCTCAATAGCTTCCCTGAGACTCAATGATGCTAACTGGATGCTTGTTGGAGCTTGAATCCTCCTGAATTGCTCTATGGTCCTCCCTTGATTTCAGCTTCAAGTGAACATGGAGGGTGTTGATTCTTAAGTTACAGATGAGCTGCAGCCATCTGGTTAGCTTCACTATGACCTGAGGAATGTGCCTGGATGATTGGCTTGGCTCAGAACCTCCTGAATTACTCCATGGACCTCCAACTGCAAATGCTCCAAAGTGAGAGCAACAATGGTGTTCCTCCACTTACAGAAGTGATCCAGGTGCTTGGATCACCTCCAATGACCTCCCTTGAGATGTTAGAATGCTTACTTTCCAAAGATGAGCTCTGGTTTGAAGAAAACGATTCTTCTTGCCAAAGAACTTTGAAAAACAATAAGCATGAGAAGAGAAAGAGAAAGCAAGGAATTGAGTTGCTTTGGTGTGTTTTCTGAATGAGAATGAGGCCTCTATTTATAGGGAATTGGTTCAGAGTAATTGATCATAGTAAGCTTGCTTAATGAGGTGAGTTTGGTTTCTTAGCCATGAAGAAAGTTTGAAAATATCCCAAATGCAATGATGCATTTTCGGGCTAGCTTCCCCAACCATTGATCTTGCATGATCTTAGGGAACATTTCTGATTCAGAGGAGAGTTCTAATTGGCTTAGAGCAAGATTCCTTGATGATTCACCATTTGCCATAAATTCAAAAATGCAATCATTACATAATCACATGCCTTTGTTTTTGGGAATCTTCTCTAATCCTTATGCAATGATGAATTTGAATGTATGGCATGTCTTCAGATGTATTAGAGGTCGTGTAGCATCATTTAGTGAAGCAAAATGCACAAAATTGCAAAGTTTCAAATTGTACATGACCTATAATTTCACTTCATGAGGCCAACTTTGAACAAGCATAACTCCTAGCTCAAATTGAATTTGGAGAAGGTTGAACACAATTTGGAAAGCCCTAAACATCTACTTCAAATCATTAGTTTATGTCTTCTTCAGAATCATTTGGGAAATTTGTGAAAAATGAGCCCAAAGTTGGATGAAAACTAGGTTAAAACACTTAGAAAAATTTCTAAGTGTTTTATGACCTAAACTTCAAAATTTCCAAAACTTCATAAATGGTTGATCTTTTGAAAAAAGTTCCTTTGTAAGATGTTGTTTTATTTTGCAAGATCTACAACTTTCATGTTGGAAGTTTTTTGAGTTGTGTAGGTGAAATTTTGAGTTCTCACCATGCCTTCAAAAACCCTAATTCCCGACTTTTCGCTCCTTGATGAATTTCTTTGAATTTCTTTGGTCAAATGACTTTGACATCCATATATTGATGATATTGATCTTTGAAAGTCATTTTTTGACCAAAAACCTTAAAAGTCAATGATGATCCTTCACAGTTGACTTTTTCCTGACAAAGTGAATTTTTGGGCTTTTGTGTAGAAACAAGATCTTTTCCTCAAATGAATGATGTAAATGGATTATATTGAGGTAGTAGAGATTCTTGAATCATGTCTTGAGTTTTGGATTCATGCCCTGATTAAAAGTCAACTATCTTGGTGAATTAGGTCAAAACCCTAATTTGTCGACCATGTGAAAATGATGACTGTAGACTTTGAATTGAAGTGTGATGTCCAGTAGATCTTGTAATATGAGTTATTTGAAGATGATTGATGTCTTTGAATGGTCCCCTGAGGCTTTTTAGGGTTTCCCAAAAGTGATCCCTGATTTTAGTCCTTGATAGGCTCAAAACCCTAGTCTGGTGACCTGAGTAAACCTGTACTCATATGACTGGATGTCTAATCAATCATAAATGAGAAAAGTGAAGTCTTTGAGCCTCATGATTGTATTAGGGACTAATCCTTGTATTGATTGATCCTTTGCCTGAGCTTTCTTGTCTTTGAGCATCCTCGATTGGATACCAGATGGAGAAGTGACTGCTCTGGGAACTTGTCTTGACCTGATGAAAAATCCTGAAGATATGCCATCTCAGGGGGGTCAAAAATTAGGGTATGACAGATGCCCCTATTTAAGTTTCTTTTATCTGGAGGGAGAGAGATTGATATCTCGATCTCTCCTGCGTAAAAGAGACTTAAATATCAAAGAATGCCCGAATTTTGGGCGCTCCTGAGATGTTGTAACTGACATAGTCTTTGCATGACTTGATCCCGTTGTCGCGCTTGGCGGGGGATGAGGAGACAAACTCCTGCAGAAATACTTGATGTGGATTCTGGTGAATGGATGGCAATGTTGGATGCGCAATCCATCTTCTTTAACTAAGTGTTGATACTTAGAAAAAGGTAAACAACCTCTCCTCGTTTCGGATGTCTGTATCTCGAAACTGGTCTCGGTTGTGTTTGGACAATATCTCAGATAAAGAGAAAATTTCCAACGGTTTGTTTCCTCATCAAACTTCTCATCAGCACTTGGAGACGAGACGCCATTTGATGGTAAATAAAGAAACTTCAAAGGTTTGTTTCCTCGTCAAACTTCTTATCAGCGCTTGGAGATAAGATGCCATTTGACGGTTGTAAAGAAACTTCACCATCTTCCCTTTTGACTTGACGTCTTTGAAAGAATGTCATATGGCCTCATGATCTTTTGAGGGGCTAATGACTTTGTTTGAAGGCGGACGAACTATTTTCGGGGCGGAAACTGCCATTCGTCGACTGATGCTTGGGGAATCAACGAATTGTTTTCCTAAGAGGAAAACTGCCATTCATCGACTCTGTAGGGAGTTAAACATCCCAGAAACAGACAAACTGTTCGAAGAAACTGCCATTTGTCGATCTCTTGAGTATTTAACAGACGAACTGTCTTTTCTTGGGAAAAGACTGCCATTTGCCAATTGCTAGGGGAGCAAACTGTCTTCTACTGGGAGAGACTGCCATTTGTCGACCCTGTTATGATAAGAAGTGAGCAAACTGTCTTCTGCTGAAAGAGACTGCCATTTGTTGACTTTGTTGGGGAATCTGAACTATCTTCTGGACGAAGACTATCATTCGCTGACTCCGCAGGGGAATCATTTGTCGATCTGCTGGGAGATTCTGAATTTTTCTTTGACAAGAAGTGGCACCTTTTGACCCTGCTGGGGAAATACCAAACCTCTAGGGAATTCCAAAATGTGAAGCAGACTATTTTATCTGAAGAAGACTGTCGAATGTCGCTCTGCAGGAGATTCTCGGCTGAGGAATTCCAAAAGTGAACAAACTATCTCTTTGAGGGAGATTACCATTTGTTGACTTGCTTGAGGAGATCCTTGTGTATGAACTGTTGTTTCGAAGGAAAAAGTTTCTCCGGAATTTGCAGGGGAAACTTGAGTTCATGCCTCAATGACTTAAGCATTCACAGGATCAAAGCCTGATTCGGCTATGCAATTATGATGTAATGTATGCATGAATATTATGACAATGATAAAATGTAAAGTGAATGTGAATAGAATTGTCGCGGATGTAAAATCCTAAGATACGACTGAAATTCTTGTGGATCAGAAGATGTCCTCTTCTTGGAGTTCGAACTCTGTCGGGAATATCTGGTTATCAATTGTCCGCTGTCCGAAATGAGTAATATGAATTGAAGTAAAGATCCGTCATCGGGAGATGTTCGCAAAGCGACCTCATGGGGAAGACTTGGTTCCCGGAGTCTCAACCGTTCTCGGAGCAACTGTTTGCATTCTTCCTATTGTTTGTAAACCTTAGAAAGAAATTTCACCTTTATTTTTGCAAGTAAATTCATTTTTATTTTATGAAAACATTTGTTTCAAGAAATTGACTGTTTAAACTTAAAATGCATTCCAAGAAACTGAATAAGACTAGATTGCAAAGGAAAAGCACAAGGCTCAAATTATTATATATGGAATGGTAATCAGCCAAATGCTTGATTCCATGGAGTATTTACAAAGTTGGAAATTGGTAATTTTCGGGAAAAGGGCTACGATGAAACGTGACGACCGTTATCTCTCCCTTCCACTCCGAGTTGCGCTGTATTCGTGCTTCGTAGAAGATGACCTACTGCTGATGAACACTCCGCTATGGGTTTTGAATGATCAAGTTTGTCCTGAACACAGTTACTTGCCATATATCCCTAACTTTTGCGTAAACTACCCCTTTCGGGTTTTAAGTCTACCGGGATTGATTATTTTATTTTTTTATGTCTCTAATTTTTGCCTGAATCGCCCTTTCGGGTTTTCGATTCACCGAGACGCTCTTTTTTGCCTAAGTCGCTCTTTGCGAGTTTTCAACTTAGCGAGCTGTTCTTTTGATTATTTAGGCGAAGTATTTCTTGACTGCGTCGACGTTCACAGGACGGGTAAATTCTTCTCCATCCATAGTCGTGAGTATTAAGGCTCCTCCTGAGAAAGCTCTCTTGACCACGTAGGGGCCGTCATAATTGGGAGTCCATTTCCCTCTCGAATCTGTGAGAAAAGATTGAATCTTTTTGAGTACAAGGTCGCCTTCTTTGATTGTGCGAGGTCGAACCTTTTTGTCGAAAGCTTTCTTCATTCTTTGTTGATATAGCTGTCCGTGGCATAAAGCTGTCATGCGCTTTTCTTCGATTAAGTTTAATTCATCGAATCTGCTTTGACACCACTCGGCTTCTGTTAATTTTGCCTCCATCAAGACTCTCATTGATGGAATCTCAACCTCTATAGGTAGGACTGCCTCCATGCCATATACAAGGGAGAAAGGAGTTGCTCCAGTCGAAGTACGTACTGATGTACGGTAACCATGAAGAGCATACGGGAGCATTTCATGCCAATCTTTGTAAGTAATGACCATCTTCTGAATGATTTTCTTGATGTTTTTGTTAGCTGCTTCTACAGCTCCATTCATCTTTGGTCTGTAAGGAGATGAGTTGTGATGTTCGATCTTGAATTCTTCACAAAGTTCCTTCATCATTTTGTTATTCAAATTTGACCCATTGTCAGTGATTATCTTGCTAGGAATGCCGTAGCGACAGATGATGTGATTCTTGATAAACCTGACGACAACTTGTCTTGTAACGTTTGCATATGAAGCTGCTTCAACCCATTTGGTAAAATAGTCTATGGCTACCAAGATGAAGCGATGTCCGTTGGACGCTTTTGGTTCGATCATTCCAATCATGTCGATTCCCCACATGGAGAAAGGCCAAGGGGAGGAGAGTATGTTGAGAAGAGATGGTGGCACATGAATTCTATCGGCGTAGATCTGGCATTTGTGACACCTCTTTGCGTACTGGAAGCAATCTGACTCCATCGTCAGCCAATAATATCCTGCTCTCAGTATTTTCCTTGTCATGGTATGTCCATTGGTGTGAGTACCAAAGGAACCTTCATGTATTTCTCTCATGAGTATTTCTGCTTCTTTTCTGTCAACGCATCTGAGCAGAACCATGTCGAAGTTTCTCTTGTACAGAACACCTTCATTCAAGAAGAACCTACAAGCTAACTTTCTCAAAGTCTTTCTATCTTTCTTTGATGCCCCAAGAGGGTACTCTTGCTTTTGAAGAAAGTTCTTGATATCGTGATACCACGGTTTGTCGTCGATGATTGCTTCTACTGTGAACACATGAGCGGGCCTATCCAGGCGCATAACATCGATCCGAGGAATGTCATTCCAATGATTTATCCTAATCATGGAAGAGAGTGTGGCTAATGCATCAGCCAAATTGTTTTCTTCACGAGGAATGTGATGAAAATCTACCCTGTCGAAGAATGGTAACAATCTTCTTGCGTAGTCTTTGTAAGGGATTATCCCTGGTTGGCGTGTTTCCCATTCTCCTTTGATTTGATTGATGACCAAAACAGAATTTCCGTATACATCCAAGTGTTTGATTCTTAGATCCATGGCTTCTTCGAGACCCATGATGCAAGCTTCATATTCGGCCTCATTGTTTGTGCATTTGAAAGTTAATCTGGCAGTAAATGGAATATGGGTACCCTGAGGTGTAACAATGATTGCCCCAATTCCTCGTCCATAAGCATTGACAGCTCCGTCAAAGACTAAGCCCCACTGGGATCCTATCTCAGGTCCTTCGTCTGGTAGTGGCTCGTCGTAATCTTTCATCTTGAGGTGCATGACGTCCTCATCCGGAAAGTCGAAACTGGTTGATTCATGACCATTGAGTGGGTGGTGAGCCAGGTGCTCAGCTAGAATGCTTCCTTTCACGGCTTTCTGTGCGTGATACTCAATGTCATATTCTGATAACAACATCTGCCAACGGGCAATTCTCCCAGTTAAAGCAGGCTTCTCAAATATGTACTTGATTGGATCCATATGAGAGATCAAGTAAGTAGTATGTCGAATCATGTACTGGCGGAGACGCTTGGCGGCCCAGGCCAAAGCACAACACGTCTTCTCGAGCATGGAGTAGCGGGATTCACAGTCAGTGAATTTCTTGCTCAGGTAGTAAATGGCATGCTCTTTTCTCTTTGTCTCGTCTTGCTGTCCAAGGACACAACCCATGGAGTCTTCTAAGACGGTTAAGTACATTATCAAAGGTCTTCCTTCCACTGGAGGAGATAAGATGGGTGGTTCGAGCAGATATTCCTTAATGCTGTCGAACGCTTTCTGACAATCGTCTGTCCAGACGCAACTTTGATTTTTCCGTAGAAGTTTGAAAATAGGAGCGCAAGTTGCAGTCATGAGATATATGAATCTCGAGATGTAATTCAGACGTCCAAGAAATCCTCTAACTTGTTTCTCGGTTCTGGGCGAAGGCATTTCTTGAATTGCCTTGACTTTGTCTGGATCTACTTCAATTCCTCGTTTGCTGACAATGAAACCAAGGAGTTTTCCTGAATAGACACCAAAGGTGCACTTGTTGGGGTTCAGGCGAAGCTGAAACTTCCGTAAGCGTTGAAATAACTTTTTCAGATTCTGTATGTGATCTTCTTCATTTTCTGATTTGGCAATCATGTCGTCCACATAGACTTCCACTTCCTTATGCATCATGTCGTGGAAAAGCGTAGTCATAGCTCTTTGATAAGTTGCCCCTGCGTTCTTTAGTCCAAAAGGCATAACACGGTAGCAGAACGTGCCCCAGGGGGTG